>NW_024609837.1:50029608-50116794 GCF_016920785.2 Ixodes scapularis
GACCATCAAGATTGCCGGTTCTATTGGGCAGGAGATCGAACTATAGGGGGCGCTTTATCGGGCTTGTTGTCCCCACAGCCCGGTGTTTACTAACACAGCATAGCAAAGAAATTGAACCTCGTCATGCACGGCCTGGACACGAGCGCTTCGCTCTGACCAGTGCTTTGGTCGCACGAGGAGCGGCCTTCGCATCGTCATCTTCGATATCGCTGATCAAAAACAAACAAGAAAATTCGGTTTGTTGTCCCCACAGATGAAGCGTGCCGCTAGGGGCGTGACTGTTCGATCTCCTCCCCATCAGTGTGAGCTCGTTCTGAGCAGGCGGTCTCAACACCGCCCTCAAATATGGCGTCAAGTGAATACCAGCGATTCGAGGACATGCCTCTACATTTCAAGACCTCGATCTTGAACGAGACGTACGTTTTCAAATCTCTCAAAAGAGTATAGCGACGGAAATATTGCGCTTTTTGTTCGTTCGTTTTATGACATACGACATACCTATGAAAACGTAAATATCTATTTTTTTTTTCTTTTAGCTATAGTGCTCTTTTAAGTCAATCGAAATATTAGCTCATCCGAGCGTCCTTCAGTCTGACCCTGCATCCCCACAGACTGGGGATCAAAGACGCGTCAAGCAACGACGCGCTCCTTTGTTCCAAGAAGCTACTTGAGGCTTCCACGTCGTTATCCGAGAGAGAAGGATAGAGAAACGTTTTGGGGAAAGAAGAGGGACTTTCTTTTTATTGGGCCGACATTTTGTGTAATAAACGGGGATTGCCATCCTACCTCCGACATCGATTTCCGGAGAGCCATAAGTGGCTGCCTCCTTCTAATCAGCCCTGCGCCTCTTCCTCCGAAGATAGAATAGAAAAATTAATCTTTGATTTTGTTCGTCTTGGACGAAGCTTTAACCGGGAACATGTGGGGAGCGGGGAGAGGGGGACGCCCGAATCTGCTCGCTAATTTGCGTGTTCGTTAATACTGGCGTTTCTTCGCCCAGCCGAGGAGGCGCTTGCTCGAGCGCGGCGTTTCGCCGTTGCGCATCTGCTTCGTGTAGTATTAAAAAAAATATTTCTCGTCGGTTCCAGTTCTGAAAGTAAGACAAAAGGGGAGTGAAGGGGAGAAGGGGTGACCAAGGTGGCTGCATGAGGCTCATCTGTCGGCTGCTCAATTAGTACTTTCTATGCAAGTGTGCCGTCTCAATTTGTTTGTTCACGATCTGCTTTTTTGTGTTTATTTTTTATTGAAAGCGTTCAGTTTATATATTAGAACGGTTATCTTTCAGGTTGTACACGACGACGTTCACATTCTAAATGCTTGTCTTCTGTTCGTCACTTTCTTTGTTCTGTAGACGTTTGGGTGCACATACGTATGCTGACTTTAACTGCATTTTACTTTCAACATTACTTCTGCCGACGTTCTTCGGAAGCTAATGATGTGAGTGGGAATTCGTACAAAAGCTTTTTTTTTTTTTGTATATTTTAAATTTATTTTTCGATTGTTTCGCTTCACGGGTACCGAGGGACTGAGCTTTTTGGCATTGGTTTCAGTAGGTACTCTAATTTGAAGCCGTGCCAGAGCTCGCTAGAGTTCACCTTTCCTGCGCGTTGAAGGGCAGGGGTTTGGACAAAAACGTCAGGCCTTCTTTCCGCTGATATGTCTGCATTTTATCTAAACTAGTTACTTTTCTAAAGCGACAGCTTTACAGGCGACACTTTTCGTAGATTACGACCTCGTCAGTTCTCGTCGCCGTGCGCCCGAAGAATGGAAAAACTCTTTTTCTCTCCCCTCTTGGGTCGATGAGAGTAAAGTCGGGACTTCCCGTTGGCAGTGCCGCGCGTATAGAGCGGAGAGGGCAGCTCTGGTGTCCCGCTATGAATGGCGCCACGAAAGAAGAATCATTTTGTCGTCTGCTTTAAAGACTCGTTTTCAATCGTTCCTCGCGTTATGCGAAATATCACTTTGGCAGTATCCAGTATCTATGCGTAATGTTGGACGGTTTTAGAAACTTCCACTGCTCGTAAACCCACTTCACGCATCACTGGTCGCGGTCGTCAGTGGCATTCAAGACGCCAACCAATTGCGTGTCTGTGTTACAGCTATCGCTTTCGCTTATTCGCACATTGTGGGCGAAAGATAGTGATACGACTTTCTTTACGGCCAATGAGACAGGACCGCCACACACAAAAGAAAAAGAAAGCACGACTCAGACAGTGACTGTAGACAGTCTTCTGTACGGCGTATAACCATTGTAATATGGCTTAAAGGCCGACGACCAGACACGAGATTCTGCAGGGCAGAAAATCATCCTCACCTTGGGAAAGGAGGAAACAGGCAACGGTGGATAGGATAGAAGGGGGAGAGGGGGAAGCGGGGGAAAAGTGGAAAGCGCGAACTGGTCTTCGGTCTTTAAGAGTGCCACGAATGTCGGTGCACTGTGGACACTTTCACTGTTGGCCATGCTTCATTTTTCGACGATACTTTACAAGTGTAGGACCACGTTTACGGGTATAATTTTTATTCCAGCTGAAGATGGGGGGGGGGGGGGGGGGGGGGGTATCTTTTTCACAGATTCGGCGTTTTTCAGTGTCAGTTTTCGGTGTCGGACAAAAGATATGTTTCTCTGTGCTTATGTTCCAGAAAATGGGACACAAGCGTGATAGTTCCCAACCTCCAGGGAACGTGTGCGACCCGAATGCTCCGAAAATTCCCCGGTACCGATAAAAAGAAATGAAACGACACAATAGGTGGGATTCCCCCGAGAAAGAAGCAGCTAAGGCAGTGCAAGGTGGTCTGCTTTTTGCGCACCACGAGCGTTTGTTTACCTCCCGAATGCGTCCACGTGCCTTTGTTTCCCTCGATCTTAGCCAAGGGCGGCGCGCGTTTGGCTGCGTCGTCATCGCGCATTTTCCGCGCCTTCTTTGCTGCCTCTTGATTGGTCAAAAAAACAAAAATTTGACTTTCGTGCATTAGCACGAACGTACAATTTTTGGGTTTTTTGCCAATCAAGAGGCAGCAAACAACGCTTAGCAGCAGCTTCACATGGGCGTCGCCATAACCGACTTTTTGTTTTTGTTTCGTCTTAATCAGTTTACGTCACATTATTATTACCCTAACAGGCCAGGTCATTGCCATCTTAGATTTTATTGTGTCCTTCTCCGCAGCATTGGCCTTCGTGGAGGCTCGCCAACGCCCGTTTCTATGGCTCGGTATCTCGGTAAGACGAGAGAGGGTCAGCAATAGCGGCTGTAATATGACGAGCGTGCGAAGCGTCTACACAGCGTAAGGTCCGTCTGCCTTTGAGGTTAGGCGACGCTGGTTTACGCTGCAGATGATAAATTGGGCCAGTGCAGTACGACTGGTAGCCCCAGGGTACAGTTCCAAAAAGGCGCTTTTTGGAACACTTCCTTTTTGTATTGCATTCCTTGTCGACGCAGAATGAAGCCATAGTCATCTTCGGAATGCCATCTCCTACCAACACGGCAACTTGAGCTCCAAGCTAGGTTTCCGACGACATCGCCCTGTGCGCAATCACTATTTGTTTCGCTCGGGAAGATGTCGTCCCACGGAGCTCGGGGTTTCTGATAAAACGACAGGCTGCTTACGAACAAGCCCGCGCAGATTCGCGTGAAGCTTTTGCGCATGCGCCGTAGCGACAACAGCGCCACCACAGCGGCGTGACGTCGAAGTCGGGTGTCGATGTATACGAGTGTAGCTTCAATTGTTTTTTTTTTTTTGTTTTTTGTTTTTTTGGTTTTCCCCGACTTTCGTGAAACTGGTTTGGGAAGTAGGGGGCGGTATTATACTTGTTTTGTCAGTATGAATGCCATAAAAAACAGAAAAAAAAAACCGTATTTACGAGTCGTTTACGGATATATACAGTGGACTATTCCGCTTGTGTAGGCTGCTGTCCTGTTACCTCCACAGTGAATCTTCAAGGGATCGGATTGACCGGCGTCCCTCCTTGACGGAAGGGGGAGCGTGGAAGGAGAAGCTGCTCTCCTCCTCCTTCCTTCTCCTCTGGGATGATGCAGTCGGAGGAGGATGAGAAGGATGGCCAGCTGTGGCCCCATCATTTGTCACTCTGCCCTGATGCATGGCTGACCCTAATGGGCAGTCTTTCCCGCAGCACTCCATCTCTTTTTCTTTATTATTCGATTACTCCCTCTCTCAGTTGATTCCGAGCCCGCCCTGCGCTGCGCCGCCCTGCACGCAGCGCAGGGCGGCGCTCTTTTCTATGGCGGTTGACTTGTGTTACTGACGTGGCAGTACGTTAGTTTCTCTCGTAAGCTGACGTTGCCACTCTCGTGTGCTGTGGTCACCGGCCAGATTGGCGGAATTAGGTTCGTGGGCTAGGGGGGGGGGGGGGGGGGGGGGGGGGAGATGGTGCGCAATCTTTTGAAACCGACCGTGTAGTGTACCAGTAATTTTAGGGTAATGCAGGATATATATTTATTTAACTGATGGATTACATTCGGTTGACAACGTCTTCTTCGGTCTGCGACCGCGCCCAGTCTCTTCTTTCGCGCAGGCGTCACGTTCTTCACCGGGGCTCGCTCTCCCTCGCCGGCGTCTCCGGTTGCACCAGCCCGCGCACCGTTGCCTGGACCAAAGGTCGTGTTCGCTGTGCGTGGCGAACACGCACACAATACACGGCAATATCTCCCCCTTAAAAAAAACTTCACTTTTTCACAGGCCCAGCCGCGTTGGTGGCTGGCGCGTCCGCGTTGATCTTCTGAGAAGAGGAGAGCTGCCCTCCGTGCTCTGGCCACGTGTGCCATTAAGCGGTCTGGCTGGCGAGCTTGGAGTGCCTGCCTCCGGCGTTGCAGGATCGTTCTGCGTGGTTGGAAAGTCGTCACTGGAAATCAGAGACGATGAATCGTTTCGCTGGCTGATGCCGCGGGGAGGGGCGAACTTTTTCGATGTTTTTGCGCCCTTGAGGCTATCGTCTTGATTAGGAGATATTCCCTCCTCCTCCTTGGGTACATGTCGCAGCTGTTCAATGTGCCGTTTCCAGGTATTTCCGTCGTTCGTGCGAATCTCATATGTTCGATTTCCCAGAACTCGTACGACGACTCCTTTCGACCACTTCTTGCCATTCCTGTAGTCTCTTGCCCAGACCTGGTCGTTTAGATGTAGGTGTCGTTCTTTCGAGTTGCGCGAGGCGTGCTGCTTCGCCTGTTTTGATCGCACGACATCCGTTATTGATGGTCTAAGAAGATCGAACCTTGTGCGAAATTCGTCTCCTGTCATCATTTTGGCAGGAGTTGAGCCAGTTGTCGTGTGCGGGGTTGTCCGGTATGCCACCAAGAAGTTATGGCATGCCTCTTCCATGGTCAGCCCCGACTTCAGGCTTGCGTTGACAGACTTCTTGAATGTTCCCACGAAGTTTTCTGCCGCACCGTTTGTTGCGGGATGGTTCGGGGGTGAGAATGACTGCTGCACTCCGTTTCTTGTCATGAAATCCCGGAATTCGCTTGATCGGAATTGCGGGCCATTGTCTGTCACAATCCTTTCTGGCAGTCCATATCTTGCAAAGAGAGTTAGAAACACTCTTATGGTGGCTGCCGAAGTCGTCGAGGTCATGGGCACTACTTCGGGCCATTTTGAATATGCATCAATGATCAGCAAGAAATTCCTTCCTTGAAAGGGTCCTGCGAAGTCTGCATGCAGGCGTTGCCATTTCTTTTTTGGGTATTCCCACGGGTGTATGGGAACTTTGGGTGCCTCGTTGCTCACTTCCTCGCACGGCCGACAACTTTGGACCATCGTTTCGATGTCATGATCCAAAAGCGGCCACCACACGTAGTGTCGTGCCAGTCCCTTCATCTTTGTCATTCCTGCATGACCTTGATGCAAGTCGTTCAAAACGTGTTTTCGGTACCTCGAGGGTACGATGACGCGTGTTCCCCACATTAAGCAGTCGAGCTCCACAGTTAGTTCTGTTCTGCGATAGAAGTAAGGCTTGAGGTCTTCGGAATTCACTTGTTCCGGCCATCCATCCATGGTGAGTCTTAAAACTTTAGACAACACAGTGTCCTTTCGTGTCTCTCGGCTGATCTGCTTATGTGTCAGTGGTAGTGCTTGAAACTTTTCTAGATGGAGACATTTGATTTCGTCCATTCTTGTAGTTTCTGATTTTATAGTGCCCTTGTCAGTCATTGGGAGTCTCGACAGCGTGTCTGCGACTACGTTCTTATCAGTCGACACGTACTTTATGTCGAAGTCATACCCTGACAAGATGATTGCCCATCGCTGCATTCTTGCTGCGACCGTGCCTGGGATTCCCTTGCTGGGATTGAAAATCGATACCAGGGGTTTGTGGTCCGTCCACAGCGTGAAGTGGCATCCAAACAAATACTGGTGAAATTTCTTTACGCCCTCAACTAGACTCAACGCTTCTTTGTCAATCTGAGAGTAGTTTCGCTCACCTTTAGAAAGCGTTCTTGACATGAAGGCAATCGGCCTCCGTTGCTTGTTGGGTAGTACGTGTTGAAGTACTGCACCAATTCCATGGCTCGATGCGTCACAGTGCAGTTCCAGAGGAAGCGCAGGGTCATAGTGCACCAGCAGACTCTGCTTGTTGAGTTGCTTCTTCGCTTTGTTGAAGGCTCTCTGGCACGACCTCGACCACTCCCACCTTTTATCTTTTCGCAGCAGTTCATGTAGTGGATGTAGGATGTCGGCTGCGTTGCTGATGAACTTCCCGTAGTAATTCAGGAGTCCTAGAAATGCTCTAAGTTCTTTTTGGTCTTTGGGCGTCTTCGCTTGTACGATCGCATCCACCTTCTTGGGATTTGGGTGGATTCCTTGTTTGTCTACAACATGTCCTAGGTACTCGATGGAGCCCTGCATGAAGCAGCATTTTTCTTTTCCCAAGCGAAGGCCACTTTCCTTGAGTTTTTGCAGTACGATGTCCAGGTTGCGCAGGTGATGTTGATCGTTCTTGCCAGTTACCACGATGTCATCCTGAAATGCACCTGTGTACGGCAACTTTCCAACGAGTTCTTCTATGACGCGTTGGAAGATAGCAGATGCTGGAGTTATTCCAAATGGCACTCTGTTCACCTGATAGAGCCCTTTGTGTGTGTTGATCACAGTGAGGTCTCTGGATTCTTCCGCTAAGGGGATCTGGAAGTAGGCTTGTTTACAATCCAGCTTGGTGAATTTCTCCCCATGAGCAATCTTCACAAAGAGGTCTTCAGTCTTCGGTAGTGGGTACCTATCTGGCTTCAAGGCTGGGTTGAGTGTAACCTTGTAATCCCCGCATATGCGCACTTGTCCGTTTGCCTTCATCACTGGAACGATTGGAGTCGCCCACTGACTCCTCATCACAGGAGTGATTATGTGCTCTTTCTCAAGACGATCCAGCTCCTCTTCGATCTTTTGTCGGAGGGCGTATGGAACTGACCTTGGTCTGAGAAACTTTTGGTTGAGCATCATCATTCATGCAGAGTTTCACGGCGTAGTCCTTCAGTTCTCCCGGACCTTCAAAGATGGAACTGTGTTTCTGTAGCGCACCTGCGAGAGTTAAGGTTTCTGCACGCACGTTGCGCACTTCCTTCCAGTTCACTTGAAAATCCTGAAGCCATGCTCTTCCCAGTATGGGAGGTCCCCCATTCTTCACCACTTGGATTTCATGACGCTTGACTTGCCCGTTGTACCGCATCTCCACTTGAACCATTCCCTCTGGAACGATGGGCTTGCCGGTGTACGGCTTCAGCGTTATTCCCGAAGGTTTCAACTGGATGTTTGGAAGAATTTCTTGAAACGTCTCCAGGTTGATCACAGTCACGGGTGAGCCTGTGTCAATCTCCATCTGAAGAGGTTTGCTGCAAATCTCCACAGTTACTGTGATGGGTTTCGGGTAGCTTGAGTCAATGAAATAAAACGGAGTTTCGCCTCCCGAGTTCTGTGTAGTGACATGGTTGGTGAAGTTTGGCCTGTCCTTTTTTCTTGAGTCTTGTGGATCTCGTTTCCTGTCGCGACAGACCAATTGGAAGTGTCCTGTTCTTCCACTATTTTTACAAGTCTTGTTCCTTGCAAAGCAGTTTTCAGGGTCGTGATTGGTTTTGCCGCAGCGATGACATGGGGTCCTGCTTGTGCGAGATTTTCCTTTTTCTTCGCTGGCCTTTTTCGGAAGTGACGTCTTGTGTTTCCGCCCTTGCACCAAGCAATTGACATCTTGTTCGATTTCGGTCTCGCTCCTTATTTCCTTCGCATCCTTCATGGCTACCTCCATCGAAGTGGCAAGATCCACCGCTGCCTTGAATGTCAGCGTCGGTTCAGCCAGCAGCTTTTCGAGAATGTTTCCGTCCTTGATGCCGTCAATGAGCTTGTCTCGAAGGCGGTCGTTGGGGGAAACACCGAAGTTGCATTGCAGTGAAAGCTGTTTGAGCGCAGCTACGTAGTCTGCGATGGTTTCGGATTCCAGCTGCTTCCGGTGATGAAATTTGTAGCGTTCGACCGTTTCATTGGGCGTCGGGTCGATGTGGTTCTGCACTAGTTGGACGATCTGCACGTACGTCTTGGTGTTTGGTTTAGCAGGTGCTGCCAAGTTCCGTATCAGTCCGTACATTTCTCGTCCGACGATAGACAGAAGAACATCGGCTCGCTTTGATTCCGGAATGTCGTTCGCAGAGAAGAACACTTCGATCCTTTCGATGTACGAAGACCATGATTCCGATTTCTGATCGAATTCTTGAATTTTCCCGATTCGAGGCATTCTTTAGGTTTGAGATGGGGCGTCACTCACGTTACCGCTGTCTCCTTTGTTCCGATGTCGCTCAGTTGTTTATATCCGTCTTTGTTGCATAGATCCCATCCTCGTCGCCATTGTAGTGTACCAGTAATTTTAGGGTAATGCAGGATATATATTTATTTAACTGATAGATTACATTCGGTTGACAACGTCTTCTTCGGTCTGCGACCGCGCCCAGTCTCTTCTTTCGCGCAGGCGTCACGTTCTTCACCGGGGCTCGCTCTCTCTCGCCGGCGTCTCCGGTTGCACCAGCCCGCGCGCCGTTGCCTGGACCAAAGGTCGTGTTCGCTGTGCGTTGCGAACACGCACACAATACACAGCACGCACACAATACACGGCAGACCGCGTGGGCCGAAAGCATTCTGGATAGAGCGCCCTTTATGAACAAGGGATGCGCGTCAGAAAGTAGTGTTGGTTGTCCATAGTTAAAACCGAGACTAGGAAAAAAAAAGTCATTTACAACACCGCTTCAAATAGGTTAACATTTTGTGCGTAGGTGCCCCCCCCCCCCCCCTTCCCCTTTTTTTTTTGCGTGTCTTGGTTTGATATATAATTGTCATTCACGGCTTGCATGCGTGTTTACAGTTTCGTATAGGCTAGGTACAATTATTTGTTACTTTGATAGCGTAGAACACAAAAAGTCGATCCAAGTTGCACTTTCTGGTGTCTTGTTTCGTTGTTCTTTCCTGATATGAACAATTGTTCGTTGAAACGAATCCGTATTTAATTATTATTATTTTTTTATTTACTTAATGCTTCCATATACACTCTGCAAACCATGAGACGGCTTGCTAGAGCAGCGTTTCAGCTGAGACTAGGTGAATGAAAGCACTGCAAAGGCTAGGGAGTGTGAGCGTCATGAGACGTGGTTTGAATCCCGCGCAGGTCATACGCTGGCTTTGGTAGTGCTCTATTTCCCCAGTCTCAGCTCAGACACCGTTTCCAGCTAGCGGGCCCTGGTTGCTAATGATGCCAACGATACATAGCACGCAGTCATTATCTCTGTGACTCCGTGTCCTAGGAAATGGAAATTGCAATATCCGAGTTTAACGTCCCAAGATACAGTCATCGTCCGAGTAGCAGGCTCACCTTTTCGCTTTTGTTAGTAACAGCTCCTTTTCTAGGTCCCTGGCGTCGTCCCGTTGCTTCGACAGATACACATAATATTTTTTTCAAATAAATAAAACATGAGCTTGTCTTGATCACTTTTACGAACCCAGGGAGCGCAGAATGTGTCGTTCATGCATCATTGGGGCGTCATGATTTGTTACGCTTGGTTACGGAATGCTTTGTTTGGTTTCAGACGCGTTGCACCCACGACACTCATCAGAAGGGTCGACACAAGTTTCAATTTATTCGGGATCTGTACGTCGTGAGATCACGTGGGAAGCTACGCTTCGTCGTTCGGAAGTCAGCGGCGCGCGCCGACAGTTGCCGTCTATCGCAGGATCTGTCGAATCATGCAGCTGTTTCTTCCTTTCGCCTTCTCCTCGTGACGCAGAGCGTAGCCGTCAAGTTGCGGATCGCGCGGTTTGAGATTCCCGCTGTGCTGCTTCACAAATCTCGTTAATTATGATTAATCTTGACTAAGTATGCTCTGTATCCTGCGTTGCCTGTTTGAGCTATGTATGCTTCATGTCGCTTTGGTCGGCGTGTAATGGCTTTCCTTCACAGTTGGGCGTAATGCTTTTCGCATGAAACCCAGCCCAGAAGCTCATTCTCTCTTTAAATAGGTTAGGAAATCAAAATTAGACAGATAGATTCTTCTGGAAATGGAATGCTCATGCATATACACCAGTGGCGATTTAGCAGTTAGCACATACACCACTCGCGATTTTTGAAGCTCTAGTTATTGCAGTAATCAATTTACGAACGTTGAATATTTTCGTCTGGAGGCCAGACAACACTGCACAAGGTAGTCACACCATATGGTGCCCACAAACCACGTGATCATCATATTTAGTTGAACACTCTCTCGTTCTAGGCGCTCCCATGCTCTCCCAAGCTTCCCTCGCCACGGTACGATCGCGCACACTCACGCTACTCGGCTGCTCCAACGTACAATAAAATATTTTATTAGGGCATATACATCCCACTATCCGATAATACAATATCCTCGGCGCGGATAGCTTTGGCGCAGTTTGAGTAGCTGGATGACAATATTTTTTTTCCTGCGCGACGATGCGTTCAAGCCGCCAGCGGAGATATTAGCGCATTAAAGGGGCCCTGCAATCATATTTAAGCCCCTACCTTTTTTGTGGTTTCCACGTCTCTTGGGGTTCGGGCAAGCCAGCGGGCACGGAGAGAGTAACTAAATATAAGTGCATCATATTTTAACCGGACGACGCGGAAACCTCCTCCACCGACGGGGGCGACCCGCGGTACCGAAAGCGCGCGAAATGTAACGTCTTTGGTCCTGGGCTCACTACTGGTCAGAGGCGCTGTAAGGTCTGGCGTCATTGTTTATCGCTTTCTCGGCGTGCTCTATGTGTTGCCGGGCGCCGCCACCTTCGCATTCGTGACTAATGCATCCCCGTAAAGAGATTGCCCTTTGCGGGAAGCTGGCCGGGGTATCATGTTTCCTCTCCGTGCTCCGATGGATGGACGAGCAGCATTGCATTCCGGAGTGCCAAGGTTGTATGAGAGTTGCGCAAGACCTGACATCAGAACTGACGAATGGCAAAGCCTCTGAAGGAGTGATGTCAGTTTTGGCAAATAGCAAAGCGTCTGAAGAAATGATGTCAGTTTTGACGAATGGCGCTGGAGAAAAGTGATGTCAGTGTTCGGAGTGTTTTTTCCATGTTCTTTCACTTGGGGGGATTGTAAGCAGCGCGTTCCGCTGGTATTTAAGCGTGGTCTTGACTGGAAAAGGGGTTCTTGTCTGGAGCTAGGTGGGCAGGCCTCACCTCGAGTAGCCGCGGAGAGGGTCCGCGGGGCGGCCAGAAAGTTCCCTTCCTGCTTCGTAAAGGTTGTTGTATCGTGATTCCCTGTATATAAAGTATACCTACTCCATACCAAACCTCATCGAGCCTTCTCGCTGATGACATCGGGAGAGTCCGTGGCGCATCGAGAAGAACAAAGAACCATCTACTGGCGCAGTCGACAGCACGAAGCACCACGGAGGAATCGACGACGGCAACAAGACGACAGGAAACCCTCGCAGGACGCCAAAGGCGGCGTTTCAGCAGCGGACAAGAAAAGACAGATCATCGAGTTTCCTTCACTGGCCGTCCGCAGGAACGACACGAGGTCAAGACTGGGACAAGAAAGGCTACGAAGGAGAGATCTGCGACGTTTCCGGAACGAAGAGGACGCCAAGCAGTAACCGTCGACGCACAGACGAGGAGCGACCGCTGGCAGGACGCCGGGAAGAAAACATCGACTCGACACGCGGTCACTCACCGCCACTGTCGCGCCTCAGAGACCAAGAATTGGGCGCGGAGAGCACCATCAGACTTCTGCAGCGAGGACGTCGGCTTCAGGCGACGAGCGACCAGGCGCACACACAAACATCCGAGTGAGTCCCTTGGTTCACATTCCTCTGTTATGTGTTGTGTTGCTCGAGCCGGGCCAATTATATGAATACCAGATTTCCGCACCTAAACGCGGATAAAAATCGGAGAGACATGAACGAGAGCGGGAAAGGCGGCGGGGATGGTAGTCACGTGCCAGACTCATCTCTCTCGGAAAAAGAAATGGAGTATAACCTGAAGCTAGCAGAAGAGCGCCGACGCGCTCTAGAACTTGAACTCGAGCTCGCTCGGGTTCGACTGGACACCGCGACGCAGAGGCGTGACGAGGCGAGCGAGGCGGAACCTTCGAGCGGCCAGATGGGACTCAGATATTACTCCAAGTTGCTAGCAGGCGCCTTCCCGAAATTCCCAACCGACGGCGAGGTGCCTATTTGGTTCGAGTCAGTGGAGAGCTCACTGGGTGCGTACGACGTTCCCAAGGCGCTGTGGGGGCAGATCGTCTTCCCGATGATCGCTGAGCGCGTTGCATACTTGTCGACGCGACTAACCCCTGCGGAACACAGGGATTACGATATACTCAAGGGAGTAGTTCTCGACGAGTTGAAGCTGTCAGCGGCCGAATACCAAAGGCGGTTTCTTGCCGCGACCAAGCGAAAGGGGGAGACCTGGAAAACGTTTGCAACTCGTCTACAGAGTTACATTAACTTCTATGTGGAGGCCCGCGGCGTCTCCTCCTTTAAGAATCTTCTCGAACTGTTAGTCGCCGACCAGTTGAAGTCGGGTTTAGCAGATGAAGCCGCCAAGTACGTTAAGCTGCGGGAGGGGGAAGAATGGTTAAAAGCAGACGAACTGGCTCGGCTGCTGCAGACCTATGAGGAAGCGGCGGGCGAGGGCAGTGCGTGCGCGAAAATAAACCTTGCTAAAAGGGCAGAGTCAAAGGGCACCAACCAAGGGGTAATACCGAGCGCATCAAAAACAACCGGGAGCGTTACAGCTCGGGCAGAGAAACCCGAGACGACCAGGCCGCCCTCGGTTGTTAAGAAAGCGTCTCGGCCGGGCGAATGCTTCCAGTGCGGAAGCACGAGCCACTACGTGGCTCAATGCCCGTTCGCTCGGGAAGCGAGGGGGGTAAAAAGTGACGAACGACCACGCGGAGAGAGATTAACGGCACGTATCGCAGCTGAAAGCCGCAGCTTGGCACATCCAAAGCTTGGGAGCGTCAAAGTTAGCTGCCGAGGCAAGGTAATTGATGCAATTGTCGACACCGGAGCAGACATCACAGTAGTCCGTGAAAGCAGTGTGCCAGAGGAGCTGCTAAAGCCGCATGGGAGTATAGAACTCGTGTCCGCATTCGGCGAGAAGGTCGAAGCTAAGCTCGCCGTGGTACCACTCGCACTTTACCGCGGGGCATCCTTGATTCACGACGTGGGTGACGCGACGCAGGTCGTGTGCGCTCTTACGGATCGGCTCACACACACTGACTGCCTGATCTCCGCGGAAACATGGGAACAGTTGCACACGCATAATGAGGGGGATGACGAGGTTCACATACAAGCAGTGGGAAAACGGGGCCAGCAGGGAGAGCAGGGACAAGAACGGGAGAACCTGTTCGAGCCATCGAATTCCAACACAGTTTCAACCGATGTTCCCCCACCGCCTGATATCTCCGGAGAGGAGCGAGAGGAGCCGAATCTCGAGACTGAGGTGATGCAAACCAGTGACGCGCGAAAGTTCCGTAATGAACAGCGAGATGACGAGTCATTACGACGGGCTTGGCAAAATGCAAAAGGTGGCAAGGCGGGCATGTCAATAGTAGACGGATTGCTGTACCATAAAGATCAAGTACTTGGTCAGAAAGTGCTGCAGTTATTACTGCCCGAGTCGCGCCGCAGCACTGTGCTTCGCCTGGCCCATGAGTCCTACTGGGGCGGTCATCTCGGCTTCCGCAAAACAAAAGCGCGCATTAAGTACAGTTTTTACTGGCCAGGCATGGAGAAAGACATTCGCGACCATTGCAACGGATGTCACAGTTGTCAGGTTCGATCAGACAGACGGCAGTCCGATAGGGTGCCGATAGCACCGCTCACGCGCCCGAAGTTCCCATTTCAGAAAGTCAACATTGACGTGATCGGCCCTATCGACCCACCTTCAGCCAGAGGGCACCGCTATGCATTGTGTGTCATAGACTTGTGCACACGCTGGCCAGAGGTGGTTTGCCTAAAGTCACTGTCAGCCAAAGCGACATGTGATGCGCTGCTGACCGTGTTCACCAGGACAGGAGTACCAGAAGTAGTGTGTTCGGACTGCGGAACGAATTTCACAGCTGCACTTACTAGCGAGTTTCTCGCGAGACTGGGTTGCACCCCACGGTTCTCGACCCCTGACCACCCGGAAAGTAACGGGTCCGTGGAAAGGTGGAACCGTGTATTCAAAAATATGTTGTTTCACGTAATCGAGAGAGACGCCCGAGACTGGGATCGATTCGTCCCCTTCTTGCTGTGGGCCTACCGAGAGGTCCCCCACGACACAACGGGAGTGTCGCCTTTCCGGATGCTTTACGGTAGAGACCCGGTCGGGCCTCTCGCTATCCTCGGGAGAAGCTGGGCGGGTGATATTGAGATCCCAGCGGAGTTAGCGGACGCTCCCGCGGACTACTTAGAGAAATTGAAAACGCAACTAGAGCTCGCAGCTGACGCCGCGGAGCTCACCACAAGCAAGCAACAGGAGGCGTACGCGTCGCACTACAACAAACGCGCCATGTTAAAGGTGTTTAACGAGGGCGACGCGGTCCTCGTCTTTGACACAAACCGCGCAGGGAAAATGTACCCGAAGTGGCTGGGGCCGTGCACAGTAACGGAAAGGTATCGTGAGCACTCGTACTACGTGCAGACGCGCGATGGCCGCCGCATGCTAGTGCACGCGAACAAACTGCGCCCCTACGTTTGCGAAGTTGCATCGGTGAGCGTTATGTTCCACGATGACTGTGACTTCGGGGAGGTAGAATACACTCCGCGAGCAGCCGAGCCTGGCCAGGCGCGTCCAATTCTCGATCATGAAAAGACCGCGCACATCGATGAAGAAACAGCTGCCCGTATAGGTGCTGCGTTCGACCAGCACCACGCGCTCTTCTCGGGCCAGCCGGGTATCGCGCGAGTGGGGGAACACCGTGTGAAGCTAATCGAAGGCGCTAGCCCAAAGCGCGGCCGCCCCTATAGGATTCCTGACGCCTTAAAGGGGGAGGTTACTGAACAGATCAGAGAGCTGCTGGAGCTAGGTTTGATATACCGATGTGAAAGCGCCTTCGCACACCCGATCGTATGCGTGCCAAAGAAAGATGGGTCGGTGCGCTTGTGCATCGATTACCGCGCGCTTAATGCAGTGTCGGAAACAGATGCCTTCCCAATGGGACACCCACAGGAGCTCATCATGCGCGTGGGGGCGGCCAAGTTCATCACGCTCATAGACCTGCGACGTGGTTACTGGCAGGTGCCATTGGCCGAGGATTCTCAGCTTTGTACGGCGTTCATCTCGCACTGTGGTCAATTTGCATGGAGGGTGATGCCCTTCGGCCTCAAAAACGCGGCGGCGACTTTCCAGAGAAATATGAATCTCGTGCTGGCAGGTCATGAAGACTACGCGTGCGCCTATCTAGACGACATAGCTGTGTTCAGTACGTCGCTAGAACAACACGTTGAGCACCTACAAAGGGTGTTCACAGCATTACAGGCGGCAGGCTTGCATGCAAACCTTGAAAAGTGTCAGGTGGCTAGGCCTTCTATTCGCTATCTGGGGCATATTGTAGGTTCTGGGAGGCATGGTCCAGATCCCGAGAAAGTGGCGGCCATTGAGGGACTCCAGGTGCCCCAGACAAAGAAAGAGCTGAGGAGCGCTCTCGGCCTCTGTGGCTATTACCGTAGCTACGTTCCTAACTTTGCAGAGATAGCTCGGCCGCTGACGCAGCTCACTGGGAAAGGGGTGCCTACTCAGATACCTTGGCCTCCTGAAGCCCACGAGGCATTTAAAGCCCTCAAGCAAGCCCTCTGCGAAGCCGTGTCGCTGGCTACCCCTGACCCGGGAAAGCCGTATGTGCTCCACACTGATGCCTCGATGGTGGCCGTCGGTGCCTGTTTAGCACAGATAGCCGCCGACGGCTCCGAAATTCCGATCGCCTTCGCAAGTCACCGGTTCACGCCAACGCAAACGCGGTGGGCCACGATCGAACGCGAAGCATTCGGGGTGATTTGGGGATTAAAGAAGTTTGAGACGTGGGTCTTCGGCACCCAGGTAACCGTCGTTACCGACCATAACCCGCTCTCGTACCTTACAAGCAGCGTGCCCCAGGGCGCAAAACTCACACGTTGGGCCTTAGCGCTACAGCGTTACGACGTGATAATCCGTCACCGCAAGGGCAGCACCCATACAAATGCGGATGCCCTATCTAGGCTCCCTAACGGTTGCTGGGAAGCATTGCCGGCTCGAGCACCATAGCAAGCAGGCGTGGAATGTGGCCTCGTGGACCACACGAAAAGTGCTGTGACTTTTGTGTGCCAATACGAACTCCCGCGGAGGGAATGAACCATTTGTCTCGTGGACTCGTTGAGTGTTCAATGGTGTTTTCATACCCCTATATTTCGCGTAACCCTTGAAGTGTGCATGACTTAATTTTGTGGTGTTGTAATGACGCCGGACTTCGTTTTGTTTTTGTAGTCCAATTAATCTTGGTTTAGATTAATGGATCTTGGAAGGGAGGTGTAAGGTCTGGCGTCATTGTTTATCGCTTTCTCGGCGTGCTCTATGTGTTGCCGGGCGCCGCCACCTTCGCATTCGTGACTAATGCATCCCCGTAAAGAGATTGCCCTTTGCGGGAAGCTGGCCGGGGTATCATGTTTCCTCTCCGTGCTCCGATGGATGGACGAGCAGCATTGCATTCCGGAGTGCCAAGGTTGTATGAGAGTTGCGCAAGACCTGACATCAGAACTGACGAATGGCAAAGCCTCTGAAGGAGTGATGTCAGTTTTGGCAAATAGCAAAGCGTCTGAAGAAATGATGTCAGTTTTGACGAATGGCGCTGGAGAAAAGTGATGTCAGTGTTCGGAGTGTTTTTTCCATGTTCTTTCACTTGGGGGGATTGTAAGCAGCGCGTTCCGCTGGTATTTAAGCGTGGTCTTGACTGGAAAAGGGGTTCTTGTCTGGAGCTAGGTGGGCAGGCCTCACCTCGAGTAGCCGCGGAGAGGGTCCGCGGGGCGGCCAGAAAGTTCCCTTCCTGCTTCGTAAAGGTTGTTGTATCGTGATTCCCTGTATATAAAGTATACCTACTCCATACCAAACCTCATCGAGCCTTCTCGCTGATGACATCGGGAGAGTCCGTGGCGCATCGAGAAGAACAAAGAACCATCTACTGGCGCTAAAATCTTCTTTTAGTCGAAATACAAAACATAAGTGACGCGAACCGTATCAATTATTTATAGAAGTAGTTTTTGTTCACTATTTTAGATCAAAAAAGAAACAAATGCAGTTTATAAAGTACGGAAACAAGAAATGACCCGTCGACATACCCGCCACCAAGCGGCGGAAAAGGCGGCGCATACTAGAAAAGAGTAGTGGGGTCAAACGCCGACACGGAAAGATCCCGGATGTACGCGGCGGCGCTGCGGTCATTTACGGACTGGAGCAGGATCCGACCGGCTCCGAGCGTTCCGAAGGCCCTCAGCGAGTAGCCTTGTCTTGCGTTTTGGCCATTTCGCGGTACGGCAGCGCGAAGTGGCTCCCATTCTGAACTGATCTTTACCCTGTATTTGCTGTCGTTTGTGGCCAGTGAAGTGTCATGCCGAATTAGTGTTTAATCGCGCAGCGAATGCAATGAGAGCCGCTCTGGCTGCCCGCTGTATACAGCCTATCCAGAACATGTTTTAGTGGCGCTCTCTCGCGCCGTCGACACGCATTGCGGCAGCCGTGAGCGCTCGCTGAGCTCACTATCCCTCCATACTTGGGTAGTAATTCAATTACAGTAATTAGATTACTGTAATTTAATTACTTTTCTTGATAAATTGTAATAATTACTTTCGGCTAAATGAAATCGTAATTGTAATTTAATTACTTTCTCGCGTCAGTAATAGCTAAATTTCAAGCATATTACAATTACTTTTGCAAGATTTTGCGGCGGCGGCGCTTTTCTCCCCTGGCCACAGAGACGACAGCACAGCCAAAGCGACAGGGGAGAGAGTGTCTCCCAACCTGCTCAAAAAAAGGGAAAAGAGGGGATGGGAAAAAGAAGCTGGGATAGAACGGAATGAAGGATTTTGTAGACTTTAAAACGATTTATTGAAGAATTTGAGAAATAATTTTATAAATGAGGGCTACGTTCGCGTCCGTTTTCGTTCCTGTCGTAGTTGAATCTGACTCTTCGTCTGGTTCGCCTCCTGTTGCTCCTGTTTCTAAGGATCGTTCTTATTTCTCATTCCCACACGGGGGCATCGGGGGTCGAAGTCGAGCTGGTTGGCTCCGATTACATCATCCGGTCGAGGCAGGGAGGTTCGAGGTTCTCCTTACGCGTCTTCGCCGCTAGCGTATTCGCTTACATATTTCAGTCGAGTTTGGGGACTTTTTTGTTCATGAAATTATTCTTTTCTTTATGAGTTTTTTACGTCCTTCTCCTCTATCTCGTATGTTGGTACCACTAACAGTAAGTCGTGCTACTCTAACATCGAGGCGAAGAAGCAAAGAAGCAGCAGGTCTCATTAACAGGACTCACCCTGCCTTACTTCCAACTGTTGTTGCTACACTGCTCTTCCGTCTCCCAATCCTCGTCTACCTTTTTGTATAGATCTTCATTATTTAGCGTTCGCTCTACCTAACCCTTTCAACCGTTTGTCAGCCTGATTAGACGAGATTCCAAAACTTACAAACCGCTGCTTTAGACTGCAGGGAGCTTGTTTTTACATTCGTTGTTCGTTGAAGGCTTTTTTTTTTATAGAGGGCTTGGCTTGCACTTTGTTTTTACACCTCTATCGTGACCCTCCACGCGTTGTCCTCTCGTCCTGGCCTGTGGAGCCGTCCCGAGGTGCGCAGTGCTGCTTTGCATTGAGAACCTGCAACAGTCTTATCTACAATGGAAAAGCAAAGGCTGCCGGGGCCTTGTTACGAAAAATTCTTCACAGATTAGCAGCAATGTAAAACATATAATCGTGAGGTGCAAACTCTCCGCACCGTCTCTGAAAACAAATTTAACAAACCGAAAGGCGACCTCCAATTTGCGGAAACATTTGCAGGTTAGCAACTTTTTTGTCACTTTCAATAATACTTACAGTTATAAAAAAGAAAATAATAATAATGGCTTGTCTATATCTTCCAGCTGAAACACGCTCAAGTAAATCATGAAATTGAGGCGTCCAAAAGGCCGCAGTTTTGGAATAATTCGCGGATTCTACTTTTCGCGACGCCGTGGGGTCGCACTATAGATCCCAATGTGTTTACATTTTACCCGAATTGCTCGCGGGACTTATTTTTCGCGAATAGTAGGCGAATCGCGAAATTCGCGAAAATAAAGTCGTTTACAGTGTATCATGAATTTTTCGAGGTTGTTCTTGCAATGCTAAATTCAAATCGGTCTTCTTTATGAGACGCATAACATCGATACAGTCATTGCTATCCTAATGATTAGCTATATGACGATCCTAAATTTATTATCTATCTCAGGAGCTTTTCGGGTGTTACCGTGCACTGAATTAACCCAGAATCCCTGGCAATAGAGTTGCTGCAATTGTGACACTAGTTTTGTGGAAGCGCCCACAGTTCGCGTGCTACGGTTACCCACATCCGGCTTGTTACAAGTCCACAGACAGGGAGAGGGAGCGAATCATCGTGGCTGAAATGTTTTCGTAAGTTGTCGTATTCTTTAAATGTTTGACGTCGTTTACAAGTTTCTCTTATTATCTATTTTTACGTGAGTTTTATGATACCAGTACTGTCGCATATTTGTTTCCTTATATTATTTTTAAGTTTATTTTTTGTTGGTTTGACTTGTATACCATTTGCATAAGCTCTAAGGAGATTCACCTCGCACCTGTGAATTTTGTCGCCATTTATTTTTATTTTTTGAGAATATAAGAACGCAGGAGTTCATTACTCCAAACTATTAAGTTCTATAATCCATTGAACAAATTTCATAAAAGGAAAGTACAATGCGTGACATTTATACAGTGGCCATATAACTCGTTTGCAGTTATATGGCCCAAGGTGGAGGTAACTCTCAGAAATAAGTAATTGTGAAGTAATCGCATTACTTTTAAAATGTAATTTGTAATTGCAATGAACTACTTTCGCGTAGTAGTTATTTAATTGTAGTTAAACTACTTTGGGAGCTAAGTAATTGTTATTGTAATTAAATTACATTTTGAAAGTAATTTACCCATGTATTTCACGGCCACTCAAGCAACCAAGGACGTCAGAAGGGAGGTTATTTTTGGCTTCTTTTTGTAATTTTAATTTGCCTATAACTTTTAAAATAAAGCGAAATTCGCGAAAAGAAGAGTTACATTAAGTTACTACGGTCACTGCGCTCAGGTTTGGTGCGAATTAAAAACCAGTAAAAAAGTGCTTGCAGGGCCCCTTTAAGGCCAGTTCAGACACTTGCGTTTGAGTGCGTTTGACTGCGTTGCGTTGAGAACCGAAAGCGAGTCAACAGCACATCTGTGCTTCGTATGAAGCGTGGAATCCTATTCCAGGAATCATCTTGGCACGCGATATAAGCAGCAGGGATGTCCTGGTTTCTCGCAACCGCAACGCAGTCAAACGCAACTGTCTGAACCAGGCTTTAGGCGGACCGTTGAATACAAATGAGCGGAGTAGGATGTATTCTCTCTAGTAATGTATTTTGTATACTTTTGCTCTCACCCCTTCGTCATTTCATCTTCCACCCTGCATGCACATGAGCGGTCGCCTCGGGCGCGGCCAGTTCATCCGTGACGATTTCGTCGTCGTCGCTGGAGCTGGTCGCGAGCCAATCGAAGTAAAAATGACCAGCTTCTAGCGTATCTTGACAACATCGCTCTCATCGCATGGTGCGATCAGGGTCGAAGACTTCGATGACGCGAGTGATGCCCTAGACATCGCCGTCTTGAAACGGGGAAGGTAAACCTGCAAGCTGAAGAGCGAGACGCCGAAAAAGCAAAGTCTGCGAGTGCGTGCAAAAGGACGCCACGCATTGGTCGGATGTCGTCACCGACCCAACAATCACGGCAGCATTTTTTTAACGGGGTGGATCCGAAAGTTCTGCATAGAAATAGATTGATCCACGGAACTATCGCGCAATTTTTAAAACAAATTTAGCGGGGCTATGGAAACATACAGTGGTGGGTCCTAGCAGTATAGTTATCTCATATTTTATTTGTGGCGTGTCGTAACTCTTTTAAAAGAAAGAACTCGCGACAAGGTTCCAGACAACAAAAGATTTGGATAAGTTTATTTGACGAGACTCTGCTTTTCTTGGTTCGGCCTGCTCTTTGTGGCATTTTAATGACGGTGCACACACCTTGGAGCCCCACCCCTGCCCGTTTCGATCTGGATGAGCATCGTACCGGCGTGCGGTCGTGTATCACTACTGCGTGGAGCACGTTAAAGACCCCAGGCTAGCGGTTGTACTGCACTGGCTAAATTGCTCATCTACAGTGTAAACCAGTGTCGCCCCTACTGGCAGACCAACCTTACGCTGTATAAATCACTAAAACGTCCAATTTGACTTTTGCACACACCTTGGCTCTCTAGTATCATCAGTACTTCTCTTATACATTAGATACATACCTTAACTGCACTCGCACCGTTTTTTGTTTGTTTGTTTAGTGACTTTCATGTTTTTTGAGTAGCAGAACCCTGTCTCGGAGGTGGATCCAGCGGTTCCGTGCCATTTCCGGGAGGAAATTGCTTTTCTGGGCGCACAACACATTCCGGCTTTTTCTAGTCTGCTTTAACCCGACTTGTGTTTTATGCGTGCGTGTTTTGTATAGTTATTCGTGGATGCGTCGTTTATGGGTTTTCGAGTTTTGTACGAGTGAATGAGGTTGAGCCCGTGTCCTTAAAAAAAAGTCATGTTTTTAGCTTGACATCACTCAATCTTACAACCAGTAAAAAGAAAAGTTATATCCGTCATGCTCACACTTTTCACTCAAAACAAAATAAAAAAACTCACTCGCACTCGTGATTAAGATCAGTCACCACCGAATGCAGAAACCTCACTCAAACTACACTCAAACTGAAGGGTCCCTCCACTTCCTCGAGGGCAGGCGCTGGCCAATCGCGACGGCGGATCCGTCCTCGCGATTGGCCAGCGCCGGCCCTCGCGCCTTCCTCGAGGAAGTGGAGGGGCCCTTCAGTCTGAGTGTAGTTTGAGTGAGGTTTCTGAATTCGGCGGTCAGTCACTATTAGTTCCTGACTAACATTCGCTTGAATTCTCGAACGCATGACTCTTATTCTGAATGTGAGGCTGAGTGAGGGATGGTGAGCGTTCTCAGGACTTGGAGTGCAGTTTGAGAGCACGTGGAGCGAGAGCTCTATACTCTGTTTTGCTTTAAGTGTGAGCGTGGCAGAAGCTACAAAAGCGAGCGCCAGATTTTCAGCGTCCCTGACAAGCACACGCGCCCGTGCTGTGGAAGCACTATTAAGGGCAACATGATCGCCCTTGTAGCTTCAGCCTCTCTTGCGCTTAAAGTGAAATGGAATATAGCTTCTCACTCATTGGTCATAAGTTCTGTTCACAGAATCATCAAGAATCCGTTATCGAAGAACGTCTAAATTCCACATTTTCCAGGACTATAAAAAATAACAAAACTTAATCTTCGCTTTTCCGCTTTTCGCTTTTATGCTTTTCTGAAAAATATTGCATAAGTTCAACACGTTTCGCTGACGGTAGGTATTTTCCCAATACCCTTTCAGAACTTTGCCTTTGTCGCAGACTGCTTTTTTTTTCAAAAATGGCCCATCCGTTTTGCTTTGCACATGGCCCCAGCTTTAGAAACAACACCCTGTGAAATGCTCCAGTCTCTCTTGGGCGGGAGACTCAACAGTCGTGCTTCTGTTCACTTCAGCTATGGGGCCAACAAACGTAAAACGCTTGCTTGTTTCTGACGCAGCTTTCGGCTGACATGAACCTAATACTTTACCTGTTTCTTCCACGACAAAAGCAGAGAGGGCCTTGATCGACAATAAACTTTTCCGAGGACTCAGTCTCTGCCATGCTGGCGATAAAGCGAAACGTCTCACCGACCTTCGCCTCGAGAAATAAAAAAAAAAACAAAAAAAAACCGCTAAGATGTCAATACAGTTCGACCCCTCTGCTCGTAGCTAGACGCTCCTTGAACTTTGCTGCATGCATAATTTAGGGAGGAAAAAGAGGGGAAGGGGAAGCAATCCCGGGGGATTCCCTGCCTCCTTTAAATACATACCTTGCTGGAGCTAAACGCTAGCGAGCTCGGCGAAGCTTGATCCCCCTTCGCTTTGTGTCGAGGAGTTCGAGAATTGGGATGATGCATTTGTTTTTTATAGGGGGGTGCTAGAATTGTGTGGCTGAGGGACGATTGAAATGCATGCCTTTTTACCTTTCGCCTCCTTTGTTTTGCCTTTGCTTTCTTGGACAGTCGTGACCTATTCATGCACCGTGTTTTCCTTTGGTGACGGTGAAAGTTCTGCTCTGCGGCCATTTTATCAAGGAGGTCTGTACTGGACTGGGGAGTGAAAGGGGGGGGGGGGGGGGGGGGTGGAGAGGAGCGGACACGGGCAGGGTAAGAAAAAGTGACAAGAGCTTTTTTTTAATAATTTTTATTTTGTTTTATGCTAAGGCTAGTGTTTGGGCCTGTAGATTTAAGCGTGACCCTGTTTCGAATCAATTGCTGTCTTGCAACGAGGCGCCCATTCCTCGATTCCAATCTTTTCCTCACATTCTGATGTCGTACGTCTTTGTGTCAGTGTCGCCTCTTTTTAAGCGCCCTGATATTCGTCACTTCCTCTTTCGTGGCGTTGCGCAAATAAGATCGAAATAAAAAAAAAAATTGTTAAAAAAAAAAGTCCCGCTTCCTCACTTTTTTTTTTGTTTTGTTTGTTTTCGAAGACGTCATGTGTTTGACAAGACCACCTTCATTATGTTCGGGGTTTGCAAACGGAAGTTGCGAATTCAAGCGATTTGCACATTTTCTAAAAAAAATAAGAAATAAATAGTAATGGTGAAACTGAAATTAGAAAAAAAAATGTTATTACGAACAAGAAGGATAAGAAAGCAATACATCGATGGAGTCATTCTCTCCCCGTCGCGAAGTTCTGAAGAAAGCGCCGACAAGGGGGGCAAAAACAGGCTACATGACACTTTTTCTCTCGATAGTTGTCTGGCAGTATATACAATTTCTCTCGGGGAGGCGATACAGCGGTCGAATTTGGGGCCAGCCGCACTCTTGTGTCCAGTTTTATGGATTTCCGATTGGCCTTCTCCCCTATTCCTTCCCACCTACTCTCTCGTGTCCTCCTCCTCCATTTGGGGAATGTAACTATCCCTTTTTTCCGCTGTCTGTCGTCGTCGATGTTGCCGCTTCTCGGGCCCGGGGCACATCCCTTTCCTCCCATCTCCGACAGCACCGATATTTTGCGGGCTCAAATTTTCCCGTCTTTTTTGCAGTTGGCAGTCCCCCTCCCACACTTATCCGCCGCTTCTTTTTATGCTCCTGTCTGTGTATGCTTGTTCGTTTCCTAGAAAGCGATATAGAGAAACGAACGCCGATCTCTCTTCTAATTATTAATATATATATATATATATATATATATATATATATATATTCTTTTTTTGCGCGTGAATTAGTGGCGTGATTCTCGGCCTTACTTTTTTTTTAAATCTTGAATATTATTATTGATTCCTGTGACGACTGTGACAATCTTGATCTGTTTCGAATTATATCATCGAGGGGGTTCTATGCACCGAGGAAGTGAGGGAGAAAAGGATACGAGAGTGGGCGGGGACGTCAGAACTTCGAGCTCTGATTGGAGTAAATAGTGGGTACACCTAAAGCTAGCTTTCTTTGTCCCCACTGCGCTCGTCGAACGCTTCCGAATGCGAGAGCCAAACGCCGGACGGCCGGCTTTCTACGTTGAGTGGACACAGGGGCCTATCCACTAATCATTCCAATGAGAACTCGGTGTTCTATGCCGACTTGCTAGAGCCAGCGTCTCAGCTGAGACTGGGTGAAAGAAAGCACCGCAAAGGATGCGGCGCACAAGCGTCTCGAGACGCGGTTTGAGTCCCGCTCAGCTCGTTTGTCTGGCTTTGGCTGTGCTTTCTTTCAGCCAGTCTCAGCTGGGCTCAGAGACTCTAGCTAATACTTCTACTAAAAAGCCGCATTCCGCGTTTCTTACCAGAGGCGGCGTTCTGTGCGTCAACGCCTGGTGTGACGATACGCGTTCTAGCGACTTATCTCCGAAAAATGGTAACAAAGGCGCCAAATGTGCCTGGTCATGCGTGGCTTGTTGGTTGTAGGCTGCGCACACTGTCGCTGTCTTTAGCACGAGTGGAAAAGGGACGTAGTATGGGGTCAGACAAACACATTAAGTTTTGAATTTACGAAATTCAAAGCGTCAGATCTTGTTCTTGAGTTTAGGAACAAATAATTAGAAATATAGACAAACGAATAATCATACCAGGAGATATATATATATATATATATATATATATATATATATATATATATATATATATATATATATATATATATATATATATATATATATATATATATATATATATAAAGGGGGGGGGGAAGCTTAAAAACTCATTGTGCTACACTTCATCATTTTTCTTAGCTGAGGACCTATCATGTCCCTGTAACCAAATCCCGGGTGATAATTTGCAACGGAATAATATATCTTACAAAAAACAACCCCAAAGAAAAAACTGTCCACTAGGGGGTAAAGAATATATGGCCGCGCCTTGTTTTTCTGAAGCCGACATCAGCTATGCGTAAGTCGATCGACCCGCTGTCCTTTAGTTTTTTAGCGAGAATCAGAAGCAACGAATGAGAACGAACTGTTTAGCCTTTTCGAAACAAAAAAAAAGGTTTTTGTTTTCTTCGACCTCGCTAATCCTTTTTCCTTTCTTTTTCTCTCGCAGGTGAGCCAGAAAAAGGTTTCTTCCCTAGCGCTTCCACCGGAGGACCGGTTGGGTGGAGCCTCGTGCAATCGCTGCCTGGGAAACAATACCGCTAAGTTTCGACGCGATTTCTATGCAACAGTACAGTTAGGTTTGGTTTATGTTGCAATTTAGCAATACAGTTTAGTTTAAATGATAAATAATTCAGCCACACAAGTAGACTTTTATGATACTTCAACGCAAAGATGGAGCTATATTTCAATGACTTTGCGGTGCCTTTCGCTCTAGCTAAGTTGCAGTGAAACGTTAGTGCATCGGTAGAGCGTTTTCAACGCAACAGTGTAGGTAATTTTTGATGACACATCACTGCGACAGGGCCGCAAAGTTGCCATGAGACTTCACTGCCATAATACAGTTGAATTCGATTTTCATGCAAAAAATACATCTAGGTTTCATTTATACTTACGTCAAACGATACAGGTCAGTTTAAATGATAGCTTAGTGCAACCATGCAGCAAAGCTTTTTTTTTTTCTTTTAACCCTAAATTTTAATGAGACTTTGGTGCAATTCACTCTAGCTAAGTTCCAATGAAACTTCAATGCAGCCTTAGAATGAGACTGCAGTGCAGCGACACAGTTAACCTTGAATTAGATATCACTGCAACAAATACCGCTTGATTTTAGCGAGGCTTCAAGTCGACTGTTGAAATAAATGTCATGGGGAGCTCTTTCTTTTTTTGTTAATGCTTTTTTTTTTTTGTATTTATCAGCAGTTTGGCAATGTATTTTCCTTTACTCTGACTGTGGCAAGATTTCGAGACCTAGCTAAAGGCCTTCTGGGTCGAAGAGGGGATGCCGATACAAGGCAGCCGCTTGTTCAAACGGTATTATTATTAATTCACTAATATGTTCACTGCACTGCTTTGGTGATGCCGGCTAGCAGTGTTATTCCTTTACAGTGTTGTACGGAACGGCGTTCCAACGAACGGACCTTCTTGGGACGCGTCCATTTTACGACGAACGGGGGAACGCCTTCTTTCCACCTTGCATCGGTGCAACTGGAACCATAACTCGTGACCTTCCCAAGAAAATAGCGAAAAGAACGTTTATTTCATTTCTTTTGTTTTGTTCTTTTGCAATTTTGATTGAATTTAGTAGACATTCAGGCTTTTTGTTTTATTATCGACTATTTCAACCCCCGACTTCAAGCGATGGGAACTTCGAATCTTAAGTATGTAACGGGTTGGCGTTCCTTTCTAGCCACTGGAACTCGTTGCAAGATTGAGAAGGAACGACAAACAAGCTTTCGTTCCCGTTTTCGGAGGTAATGTCTGCTACGCTGGTCCTTTGTGCTTTAAATCTAGGCCATTGGGGTTTCTCTTGTCGTTCTCTTGGCGCGTACAAATTACCATGCAAATAAAATCGCCATAACGCCGTAAGCCGCTGGGGTTTGTCTTGTCGTTCTCTGGGTGCGTATACAGAAGACCATGCAAATAAAATCGGCATACCGCCGCTTCGTCGCAAGCAATCAGTCGCAAGAGGGACCCTTTCGCCACTGGGTCTCCTAAGTTAGTTCGCCAGGTGCCCGTCCGGATGCTGAGAAGGCAGTCGGGTGTCGCGCTTGTTCCCGGAGAGCGTCTTCTTCTGGGCTCTTTATTTGCTTCTTTCACACCTCCTCTACTGCGTCGCCTCAGCCCGGCGTCGTTCTCATGCCAGCTGCTGGCGATATTGGATGTCGTGACAGCGTCGTCGACCGGGACCGACGGAACAGTCCTCTCAAAGCGGACGCATTCTATCTCTCCGATTTATTGTTTGTCTTCTTACTTGCTTCCAGGCGTCTTTTCTTTATCTGCGTCGTCTGTACATGCGCGCTTGGAATTGAGCTGCCGTAAATGATACACTCGACCTTCTTCGTTTTCGTCTTTGTTTTGCCCTGGTCCCATGACATATTTACACTCACCCTTTGTCGGCGATGGAGTTTCTATTCCCAAACGGGGGGTTTCATCTTTCCAAGCCGTGATCCGATTCTCTGTTGATAGACAAGCCCCTGCGGCCCACCCACCGAGACGCGCTCGGGGGATACCGAAAACGGCGCGGAAAGGCGACGTTTCTTTTTTGGTTTTTTTTTTTACCCCTTTGGGGTGGGGGGGGACCTGTTAGGTCTTGATTGTACAGTCGGCATTAAAAGTATTAGCGCGAGGTAGCCGCGGTTTCCGGGCCGCCAAAAGAACGACACGTGGCGCTGCAGTCGACTAAAGCGCTGGGTGTATTTTAAGAGCAAGTACCGCCAAGCTGTTGCATCGTGGGACGCACTTCAGCCACAAATGGCGGAGCGTCGCCGCCAATCTAGTTTGTCGCGGCGGCGCGACGCCATTATTTACAGTGGACCAATAGGAGCGTGCTTGCAAACGGCGGCGCGTCACCGGAAGCCACAGCAGACCAATAGGAGCGCGCGCGTCTGGATGTGGGATGCGTCATGAGCCAAAAATGGCGACGCGTCTCCGGCATCCAAATAGAGGGGCCTGCGGGAGGTCAGGATATCCAGCGCTTTAACAAACACAGCCGGAACAAGAGTGTCTGGCTTGCGCCTTCTTAAGGCCCGTTCCCACACTTGCGACTTCCTGAAACCGTGTGCTTTGAAACCTTTTAAGGCCCGTTCACACACTTGTAACCGAGCAAGGCCGACAAGAGCGGTTTTTAAGCCTCTTACAAACACTTAAGACCGGACGCGCTGCTGAGGAGCACGTCTTAAGCCGTCGCAATTGAGAGGCTTAAAAACCGCTCTTGTCTCAGCCAGTCCTACTTGGTTGCAAGTGTGTGAACGGGCCTTGAAAATTTCTTACGACGAGAGAATACACTCGCGCCACCAGTAACCGCGAAACACTTAGTTGTTTCGTTTACTTCCTTTTTTTTTTCGCTTCTTTTTTTTCTTTTTCTTTTTGTTGAATTTTTTTTTTTGTTAATTCGGGAAACGATTATTTTTCGTGAATGTACGGACACTTCACCTCCAAAATATCCCAATACCTTCGCTCTAGTAGAATGCAGTTCCATAGTCACCACATAGGTAAGGCCAGCGTGCGAGTCTTTTTTTTTTTTTTTTTTTTTTTAGTTTGTTTTCTTATCTTGACAGGTTTCGAGAAGTTTTTAGGCACTAGGTTCTATGGAGTCGAAAGTATGTAAACGGGCCTTTAGAACACGGGGAAGGTCGGCAGACAGAAGCCATTCCCATAGCCCGCGTTTGAAACACCGCCGCTCTGCTTCAAACAGGCCTCGCATAACTATGCACGCGGGATCTCTCTTTACTTGGTCATCTGCTTTTGTGACGCTATTTGTTGCCAATTTGGAACCTCGTTTGGTGTATGGGCAGGATAGGACGCTAAGCACACACGTCAAAGGCGTATTCTAGGCATTTACTGGTCTCATTTTTTTTTTAATCGAAGCAATATGCCCGCCGAGTGCATTGTTTCTTGATCCATAACTAACTCTAAACACTTGATCCTCACTGGAGGCCATAACAGCGTCCGTCGCTGCTGAACGGGTGCAGGCGGGGAGTCTCCGCGGAGCTTGTGCAACGTGCATTATACATCAGGAAGACGGTCGTTATTGCCAGACGATAACAGGGAGTTAGTTCTGGGCGTGCGCTGTAAACAACACGTTCGAATAGCGTGTCCATAAATGAATGGAATGAGGTTTACCTGCAATCTTGCGCCAATTCACCCCTTAATTCACCTCTTACGGTCGATCTAAAAATGCCGCACAGGGCGTGCAAAAAAAAAAAAAATACACCAACAAGTTCGCAGTGATTAGAATGCAATTAAATGCTAAGGTGCAAGCGAGCTGGACAAGGAATGAACGAAAAGTAATCCATGGGGAAGGGGAACGAGGGGGACAAAGGACAAACACAAGTCTCCAAACACAGCTAGGTGACTGGAGCGCGACCGAAAAAGTCCGCTTGGTCCAGGTTAAGGCAGCAGATGCTTTAATAAAAAACCCGAGACTGAGGTAATGACAGACGACGACAAGAAAGAGAAGGAGAACGTCTCAACGTTCTTGTCGTCGTCTCTCATTACCTGAGTCTCGGGTTTTTCACTAAAATCTTTAATATACACCAGCTCACTTGCGCCCGTATACGTTCTGCTGAGCAGATGTTCTCTAACCTTATTTCTACGTCATCGAAAACTGTTCTCTCAAAAACCAAACAAAAAGAGAAAGGAAGGAAATGGAAGAGGTCAGATGGAGCCACGACATGACCTAGCGCAACAAAACGTTGGTTGCCACGTGTTAGTTTGGTAGGGTTCGTGGTTCTCCGAGTTGTGGCTGCGAGGCTCTCTTTCGGCCCGAGCTCTTAGTTATATTCCGGTCATTTTAAAAGACCATCCAACAAGCAGAAAGAAGGAAACTCTCCCTCATTTCCTCCTTTCCATACGAGAAAGAGGGAGACCCTCCTCTTTTCTGCGGGGAGCAGCTCAGAGATCCGCTCCTGTGGGGAGAGGAGAAAAGAGCGCGAGAAGGAATGGAGAGAAGAAAGCTGGGAACCGGTTTTCTGCCCGGCAGAAGGCAATTCTGTAGGTCTTTAAGCTATGACTAGTAGCTCCGCCTTCAGCGCGACCTCGCTGGCGTCCGCAGTGCTTTGGTTGCGCGTGCCTGCGCGTTCACACTTGTGTTAAAAGGCAGAAAGCTCGCGCTCAAGGGGGAGCTTCTAATCAACTTGTAGTAAACGAAAGCTTTTTTTTTTTTTTATAGAGAGAGCTAATTGCGAACAAAACAGAAATCACTCAAATTAAAGAAGTAAGAAAAAAATGAACGTCAAGAAAGGAGAGCTGCGTCCGCAAGTTAATTAAAGACCGAAATGCTTTCTAAAATGACATTTCACTTTTATATAAAAAAATATAAAGGCGAATTTATCGCTGCTTCGTTTTGTCAAAACTTTGCTGCCTACGTTGGTGTTGCCATTCGCTTCTCACCCTCTTCTATCGCACTTCTTCTTCCCTCGTCCTGACAAATGGCAGCGGTTCTTTTGATCGGGCCAAGCCGACCGCGACGGCGGCAAGATGGCGGACGACGGTCTCTTTGCGATGGCAGCGACGACGAACGACCGAACTCTCTATTTCTGTCTTTCTTCCTTTGTCTGATGCTTCCCCTTCTGTGTCGTTCCCGTCTCTCTTTCTCTTTCTCTCTCTGTCACTTGTTTCGATTTGGTCTAGGTTAGTGGGAAGTCATTTTGTTTGGTTGTGCTGACAGTAGTTCGTGCTAATCTACAAAAAAATGTTCCGAGAATTTCTGTAAGCTAAATGTTTCGCGTGACTACACCCTCCTCCTACTTTTTATTGTTTCCTTAGAAACACGGTATAATAAGCACGCATTACATATATGCACCTCGTTTTAGCTTAAACTACAATCTTTAAATAGAATAAAAAGTATGTGCATTTTTGTTTCTTGTTTTGGTTGCTTTTATAAAAAATGGTCACATTCTTTAAACCTGTAACGCCGACATTTTAAACATTTAATCGTATGAAGAGCAAGCATCCAAAGAAGGTATTATCATGTTTGTATTTGATCTGTTTTGTATTAGAAAATTAGTCAATATAAAGCGCGTCAATAATTGTTAGGTACGGGTTCCTAAGTCTCTGTTGTTTGACTCTTAGCTATTGTCAACAAACAAGCTTTCTCGGGAAGTCGGGTTGGTGAGTCTGCACGCCTGCATTCATTGAAGATAAAGCTTAGGGATTTCTGCGGTATATTTTCAAGCTTCGGTTATGTCGGTCTTTGTGTGGGGTAACCAAACCATTTTGGCGTATTCTGGTGTCGATGAATATTACATCCAGGAAATTCTAAGGAAAGGGGGGGGGGGGGGGGGGGGGGCTTGGGGGTGTGGTGTACAAACCCGTGGGTAGGATATTTTTAGACGTCGCGGATTTAGCTTGAACGCGTCACCCATTTACCAAATCCCCCTCGCCAAATCTTTCCTTTGAAAAAGAATCCTGACCGGAACCCACCTCTAGCGAGTCGGCTCTCTCTGCCTGCGTATGCAAAACGTCCTAGAGATTGTGATTCCTGGATTTGACGGGGAATTTCGGCGGCAACGGGGGACGCAAACACCGCGTTCCTGGTGGGGCTCAGCCGTCGACTCGCGTGCATTTTCATCAGGTTGCGGCATCGATTCTCCCTCTACCACAGTGGTTCTCAAATGGGGGACCGTGGACCCTTCGGGGTCCGCGAAGGCATTGTAGGGGTCCGCGAAGCCCTGCTTAACCACGAAACCCGGCAATAAAAGTTTTTTTTGGTCAAGAAGATACGTTTTAGTTTTTGGGCGAGTTTCCTCGTGCGCATTTCTATAAGAAAGGTCTACTTTACACTAGCCCTTACTTAAATCCATTTATTCAATTATTATTATATTGAACCTATACCTTACCCTCACCACGAACAGGGTCCTCCATCATCTCCGCCGATCCACAAGGGGTCCGCGAAACATTGATGGTTGAGAACCACTGCTCTACCACATTGCGTTCGTAGGGGAATCGCCATAACAACCAGAAAAATCTGGTTGCCATTTAATGCCATTTAGCGCCGATGATGAACCTTCAAAAATCAGGTTTTTGTACATGTAAGGACTACGCGTTTTGTGTTTTCCCATTTATAGGCCTCAGCCCAAGGGTCGCTGCAAAAGGCCACTTGTTTTGGGTCGTAGAAACTTGCGCGTCTTAATCTGTCGCACATGTGGAAGCTTGCCTGCTTTTGTGCACAACGCGTGGTTAGTGGGTAGACCTAAATTAGGGTGGCGATGCGTGCTGCTTGGTTTATACTCAGGAAAATCAACACTGCTAGTGTAAGCTTGCTGCCTTTATCTCCACTGCTAAATTTCTACATCTGGGGTTTCAACGTTTTGACTAGGAGGCTGGATTGGGTACCTGTTGCACGCTGGAGGGCGGAAAAGTTGGTACGAAAATATAAACGAGGGAATGCTAAATTAAAAAAAAAAAGCCTCTATAAGCATTCAAAAACAAAAACTGGAGCGAGAGCAGAAAAAAAAAAAAAGGAAAGAAATGTAAGGTGGAAAACTACATATACTTTATTTTGAAGTGGAACATTTTACTATTTATGGCATTGCAAGATAATTGTGACCCCGAGAACTCACGAGAGATAAATTAAAGCGCGGAAGAACTCTGGCGTTTTCACACGGGGTAGAATAATAATGAAAATGGCAGATCAAAACAGATCACCATACACAAAAACGCGGAAGATTTTTTTTTTTTTTTTTTTTTTTTTACATTTACTTAGACATGAAGCAGGGATCTACGAATAGTAATTTTGGGGTTCGAAATTTTGAGTTTGAAGCGAAACGCGGTTTCGGCCGATGACTTTCGAATCGAGTATCGAATAGTTTATCGAAGCTTTTCACTGCTGCCCCATGCCTAAACGAAAACACATCTGTTGGTCCCAAGCTTCCGCTTGTTTATATATAAGTTAATTTTCATCTAGCTATATTTATGGAATATGACCTCAGAAAGTCCACTGCCTTCATGGGATGGCAAGCGAACGATGCTTTCGCCACAAAATTAAACCTATAGAGCTGCCCAACTATGCCTGGTTCGCAGGTGAGCTCTGTTAACTTCTTCGATTACTTTATGGTAAAATAAATACGCTGTGCATGAACAACATAAATTCGGACTCTGAGGTTCCGTCAAGCACGAGTGGCTTTGCAATATTTTTCAATATATTGACTTTACCATAGTACACCTTAAGGCCACGGTCCCACTGAATGTGGCAGTTTACGTACTTTTTGGCAGGTCATTACTCATCTCCTTTTAAATACTGTTTTCTGGGCTTGATGTCATTCGAAAAACAATGCAATCCTCTTTCATTTGATATTATGTATGTTTTGGTTTTTACTGTACATGCGCATTTGTAGCATTGCGAATATGATGGCGTGGACCCTCACTTGCTTCGCTAGTTCATGTTTTATGAACGATCCATTAAAGGTAGCACGGTTCCAATATAGCAGTTTTGTTAAGATGATGTCGGAGCAGAATTTAACGGTACACTTTTTTGATATTTACACTATTTTGTTTTTTTCATCCCTCCAAATATTGCCCTAAAATTGACATTTTACAGCACAAATATGTTTTTAATGACAAGCGCTAGGGTAATGAAATTAGCTACCGTTGTAGTGCTTATAATTGGTAATATGCAAAAAAAAATTTAATATCGTGTAAAATATTTTTGTTTAGATATTTTATATCAAACGTAGCACTTTTGTGCTTCGAGTCATGGTTCTTCAAATGCCGCTGAGCAAATAATTAAACTATGATAAAATCTTTTATAACATTTAGAGCTACAATGGTTGCCCAAGAGGTGGACGATGGCTTTTTCTCATTTTCAAAGTCATAACGCTCCAGGAGCACTTCAAACTTACGTGTTTTTGACGCATATCTTGTTTGGACATCGAACAGATTTATTGGCATTTAATAACATTTATTGTTTGGAATAGATATACATTGCGATGTATCACATTTTCACAATGATCTTGCTTTGGTTTCTTAATAGGTGTAGAGCTTAGATAATTTTAAAAACATTAAAACACTGTTTGGGTGTTTTGTTGCGCTATTTGACGGATGGCAGACAAACTGCTGATTTCTAATGTTCAAAAAAATTTCCGAGGGCGGCGTTGGCGTCTGAATCATCATCAATCTCCGTGTCTTTTTACCTTCACATTTAAAAAATATATTGAAAGATTTACTATCGATAAATGAATGGTTTAAGTACTGGGTCAGGTTAATAAATCTAAGAAAAATAATTACACAAGCGTAGCGTGATATAATGTGTGTTCATTATTCGATATGGTTGAAATCAATACACAATAAAGACGAAGAGGAAAAGAATACACCCGAGTTCACTTCATGCCTAGAGTCAATGAATGAGCTTTAAAGTATCGGCACTCCGTTCCCCAAAATTGTTTTGGGCGCCGCCATTTTGGGTCTTGTTCAGAGCAAGCGCAACTGCCAATCGTCATGATCCAAAAGTACGACTTCCTCAGCATTAGATGCGGTGCTAGGAAGCTGATGCACTATTGCAATGCTCTGTCGTGGGTTGTTTAAATATTTGTGGGAGGCGGAAAAGCGTTTCCTGTGATTTTAGATAAAGCTTCAGGTAACTGGCAACCATGATTTTAAGCCACAATATGGCCAAGTGTTTTTACTCTGAACCGTAGCTAATTTACTGGCACAAGCGGGAACAATGAGGAAGAGGCAGGTGTCAAAAGGTAGTGGCTTGTGGAATCCACGGGGCTTACTTCATGGCCCCTACAGGTTATACAAGCCTCTTGAACAAGAGCATGAATAGAGTCATTAAATAAGCTACGCTTCAGAGTTGCGACACTTGGCCATATTGTGGCTTAAAATCATGGTTGCCAGTTATTTGAAGCTTTATCTGAAATCACAAGAAACGCTTTTCCGTCCTCCAATTTAAACAGTTTGCGACAAAGCAAAGCAACATTACATGAGCTTCCTATAACACCGAATCTAATGCTGAGGATGCCGCACTTTCGAATCATGACGATCGGCGGTTGCGCCTGCTCTGCACAAGCACCAAAATGGCGGCGTTCACAACACTGTCGGGGAAGAGAGTGCCGATACTCTAAGCGCAGCTCATTTATTGGCTCTAGTTCCCGCGAAACTCCTTTTCCCTGACTGAAACTAAAAGTAAATATGAATAATACACCATTATTATAGCTTATTTAGTTATAACCAACTCCACATAATGAGAGGAGGAAGCGGCCGGGCAGGAGAAACGCGGGTTTTATGTGCGACCGTTCTAACCGTCTCAAAAGAGAAAACGCGCGAGCTTGCGCTGGTTTAAAAAAAAAAGGCATCCAAAGAAAAAGAGGCGGCACGCTGTGTTCTTTGTTATTATGCGTCTAATTGTAAATTGTTGTGTGTATGTTTATACAGCCGGAAGTTAGTCTGCCTTAGTGGGCGTCTGGTGTCTCAGCTGTAGATGAGCAATTTAGCCAGTGCGGTACAACCGCAAACCTGGGGTCTTTAACGTGCACCACGCAGTAGTGATACACGACCGCACGCCGGTACGATGCTCTTCCAGATCGAAACGGGCAGGGGCGGGATGGGTTCTGCAGCGCGAGCTTTCGCTCCACGTGCTCCAAGCTGGTGTGCGCTAGACCACGCACTCGGCCACCGACACCCCCCCTTGTGCGCCTAATTTGTATACAGGTATAAGTATTTGAAGATCGACAATGGACGTCGATCGTCTCGAGGTAATGTAACGTAATAACATTATATAAATAATAAACTTGTTGAAGCACTGAACGACTCAATTTTTCAATTCTTGGATTGTAATATGGCGATAGCCTATTGTACTTACTGTTGATGAAGAGCAATATGAGGTGACGAGGTAATGATTAAATAATGAGGCTCTATAAGGACGACGACATTAGTGGGTGTCGAACCACAACGTACAGTGCCAGATTTGTTTCAAGTGTCGTGTACCCAAAGACTTTCCTCACCCGCAACAGAATGCGGTAGAATCGATGAGGATGCTGCTTTACAACTGTACGTGGAACAGGAAAACTGCTCTGTGCAGAAGTGCGGCTTATTCGTTAATATGAGGGACGGATTTCTAGCAGCATTCCCTGATTAACTACTTGGAACAAATGGCCTCGTTGACGTAAAGTGTCCCCGTTCCAAAAGATTCTTGAAGCGTACTTAAACCACAAAGGAGTATGAGGCGAAAAATAAGAAAAAGGAGCCTGGTGTGAAAGGTCCAAATCACCACCATAGCTTCTACTAGGGTGCCTACATGTTTCCGCTCCGCTTTAGGGTGGCGCCAACTTCTTGTTTCCCTTTTCCAGATCCTCTCCCACCTCCATTTTTTCCCACATCTTAGTTCGCTAAACGTACACAACGTTGAGTTTCTGTAGTCTAGACAGACTGGCAACACTGTGAGGCCACTTCCTTTTCCGTTCATAAGAGGAGTCGGAGGCTCAGCGGGATGGCGGTGGTCGTGGCTGTCGCTCTATTTATTCGAATGTTTCATATTTTGAAGTTGCGAGCAGGAAGTGTGCGTTGCTTTTATCGAAACGCGAGCTCCAGCGACAAAATGGAACGCCACAGCCCGGCATTGAACGCCGAAACCTCGCCGTCGGAACGAGAGCGGTGAGCGCTCCCTAGCCCTAACGAGGATAAAGCGCGAAACACATGTACGACGAAACCTTCCGATCCGACGTGCGAACTGCCGGAATGACCTTGGGGGGAGAGGGTGTTCGTAGCATCGGAGAGCGTTGAAAACCCTCGCCTCCGACCGTCGTATTGCGCGGTCAGACGTCGGTTTCGTCGTACATGTGTTTCGCGCTTTAGCGGCGTAGTTCGAGCGCACGACCGGCAAGTGTGACAAAATGGTCGACGAAAACAGCAGAGGTTGTCATGGTAACGAGGTAGGCAACACTGGTTTGTCGGCAACAGGTACCACAAACGTTGTCGCCACCCTAAACAGCGGAGCGGCGGAAACGTGTAGGCACCCTAGCTACTATCAAATACAAGGGCAGTTACACAATACACAAAGAGTGTTTTGTGATTTAGTTATATTTACAATCAAGGGCATTGATATCCAACGTATTCAGAGGGATGACACCTTTTGGTCAACCAACATAGAGCCTTTTCTACTCAAGTTTTACATGGAAGGCCCGACTTTCGCTGAAATTCCTCACGTAGACAAGTTGTCCGACCGAATAAACTGCCATTACTCCCGATCTGAGAATCTCTCGATCTTCGTTCGTAGGCCATAGTATCATGAGATTGAATGGTGTGGCTTCGTCCGCCGAATATTGCTTCGGCGGGTGTTTTTAGCGACTAAAATGAGACCGTCGCGTGCTGCTGGAACAAGAATCTGGCGATTCTTCACTAACTGCTCCTTCCGTAAGCTTCAAAAGGGCTTTTTTCCGTTTCGCACACCATCTGTTCTGCTTGCCCGTTAGCTGCAGGATGCTATGGTGCACTAATTTGATGCCTGATGCCGGTTTTTTTTTCTTCAAAAACTTGTTTATTTTATTTGAAGCAAGATTTGGCGCGTTTTCAGAGAAAAGTATTTTCGGTAGGGCAAAAGTAGGTAAAAGAGACCGTAGAACGTCAATGACGTGTTTGGACATCGTGGCAGGCATCGTGTAAACTTCCAGCCACTTAGAGTACGCATCGACCATGACTCCGCAGATGCGGATACGTTTCGCCACCCACCGACTGAATAGTGGATCGTTTTCAGTTATTGTTGATGATGGCGTTGGACTCAAGGAAGTCTTCGAGTCTTTCCACAAAGTTAGCCCAGGTGCCAGGACTTTTGTCCAAAGCGGTAAGTGTTCGAAACGTCGACAACGTCGGTAGCCACGTGTTGTGCTTGACAGTGGACTCTTACCATTCGCTGAGAAGAATCTTGCTTGTTCGTCCGCCACGAGTCGTCCGATATCAGCTCATCACCGCAACACCATCTCCCGACAAAACTGGTCTTCATTGTCCGCATGTCCATGGTTAGTAATCACGTGAACTTATAAATTCCCGAACGCTCATAACTTGTCGTCGCTAAACGCCGTTCATTCATAGCGTCTTCATTGCAAATAAACGTCTTCCTATTTCTTCTGATGGTTTTCATCATATTCCTCATAAGCTGTACTTACAATATTATGTGTGTCAGTACTTCCGAAAATATTGCAACGGCGTTTGTTTTCTGACAACTATAATGTAACAACCTTTACAACATCTTCCGGACCTCGTGAAACACAATATTTCGTGACGTTATTTTAGCCTTCATTAAAATGGTGAGGTAACTACCGTAAATCGCGAAGCAGTTTACTTGACGTCCGCTTCCACTGGTGTCTTGAAAGATTGAGTCTACTGAGCGTGCATTCCTGCAGAAGAAATTTTCATTGATAAAATATTAACACGTCAATCAACATTTGATTCCTTCTTGGTAAGGTTTATTGCGAAAACCCGTTACAACCGCGGAACCGCATCTCCCTATATCAGAGAACTATTTATACCCAGCCTGACATTCTGGTATGCATCCGTTTGCTGGGCCACGCTACTTGAGCTAGAGCTGAGCACAGCTGGCAGCGGCGCGAGCAAGGGCACGAGGGGAACGTGATGATGCTCGAGCCATCCCACTGTGAACAAATGTTTCGGCCACCTTACTAAAGCCCCTCGATGTGTTTGTGTTTGTCTTGCAAGTAGCGTCAAATGCGCCAGTGCACGAGGCTTGTGTCTCGAGCGGCCCTTGGAAGCAAATGGTGGCGCAGCACTGAAATGATCGGCTCTTGGAAGCGAATGGCGGCGGAGCACCCGCTCGTGGCACGTGTCTCGCGCGTTCCTACAACAATGGTTGGCGGTACTTGAAAGCGTGAATTTTATCAAGGGACTTTACACCTTACGGGTGCGTGTCGCCATCTATTGGTTGAACTAACGCCTTGTTCAAGATGGCTGCCGTAGGACCGCAGCCTTAAAGGCTGAATTTCATGCGACGAATATGCTGCGAAAAATCAACGAATTTTGCCCGGCGGCTTTTGCTCTGCACGTGGCATCAGCTCAGTGGGTGCTACGTCGCGCGCCAAGTGAACATGCCGTCGGGCGGCGTTCGTCAGTAATTCGTCGCATAATTCGCTCCATGGAGTTCAGCCATAATGACATCACACGTGACGTCACGTCTGGCGCCACGAGGGTTATCATCGTGAGGGTTACGAGGGTTACGAAGGTTACCCTTACGAGGGTCACGAGAATTACTCTCATGAGGGTTACGAGGGTTACCCTCACGAGGGTCTCGAGCGTTACCCTCACGAGGGTCTCGAGCGTTACCCCCACAAGAGTTACGCTCACAAGGGTCACGAGAGTTACCCTCACGAGGGTTAGCTTCATGAGGGTTACACGGGTTACCCTTACGAGGGACACGAGGGTTACCCTCACGAGGGTCACCCTCACGAGGGTTACCCTTACAAAGGTTATTAAGGTTACCTTCACGAGGGTTCTTTATGAGAATCGCAAGGGTTACCTTCATGAGGGTTCCTATGAGGGTCGCAAGGGTTACCGTCACGAGGGTTGCCCTCATCAGGGTAAATTTAGCAAGAATAGTTTTTCGCCAAAATTAGCGGAAAAATTTCCCCGCTAAGTGTAGCAGGAAAGGAAGACGGGCATACTACGTCTCCGTATCTTCCCTTCCTCCTCCTCAAAGAGCTGCGCTCTAATTCGGCGTTAGAGAAATTTGTAAACGTCTTTAATTTTTTATGTAATCCTCAGTCTTTTCTGGAGCCAAGTCCTTTGAAATTGTGATGCGTGCTCAGGTGTCGAGCCTCAACACTATTCACACTTTTTGTTTTCTTTTTTTACGGCGGTGTATTAGCACGTTGTGTCCTAGATGAAACCGACCTTGCGCAAGGTGGACAAATTCTGAAGAAAATATTGTTGGCTTCCTCTTCAACATTTTATCTTCAGCTTCGTTATTTTTGCTATCTTTTTGCGGAGCACAGAGGGGGCGTCTGTCTCAATGGCTTCGTTTTCTCGTCGAACCCGGATGTGACGATCCCAGATACAGTCTGGCAGACATGCTTCCCGACCTCTAGGAGCTCGGGCAAGCATTGTGGCGGCATATTGACGGCACACGCCTGAGAAGCGCCACCTGAACGGCGCGCACTGATTAGCCTGGGACCACGCGAACGCCCTTGCAGAAGATATGACAAAATATTTTTCCAGATAATGACCATACGGTGTTGCCATTAGGTTGGACACGCATAGAAGAAAAAAGGAACGGCTCGGCAAGAATAGAGAGTTTTAGGGAACCGTTTTTGCACATCCGATACGGTATGGTACGGGCCGTCCGGTGCGCACTGCGCATATGAGGGTCTTCTGTGGTTGCGCATGCGCAGTTCGTACCGGAGAGCCTATAGTACCGTATCCGATGCGCAAAAACGGTTCCCTAAAACTGTCTCATATCGTAAGCACGGTCACCGATCCTCGGCTGCATCTCCACCGCGGTGAATCGTGCGTTAAAAGGAATGCTCAGAATGCTCAGAATCACTCCGGCGTGTCCTCGGCGAATATCCGCACTTGTCGACAACACGAATTCTTTAAAATTCTCCTTGCATGTCCGCATTGTTTTTTTTTTTTTTTTTTTTTTTTTTTTGCTTCGTGAATTCTTTCATCCCCATTTGTTTTGGGGCTGTCTCCTGGTGGCGGATTTGGGTTCACGATCGACGAGACGGCTCGGAATCCCGTTTTGCCTGCTCTATATCGTGGGAAACGGCGTCGGGGAGCCTTTTTCCCCATTCCTTCCCGCGAAACATTTGTTTTGAAACGGGGTTGCGCAAGGATAGAAAGAATGCATTGTGTCCCGTTTTAGTCCGTTCTTGAAGTGTCCCGGTTCGTAATGTCAGAGGGCACATGCTGGGACACCCGGTTTCTCCCTGGTACAGAGAGCCGTTTGAGGGCTTGGGAACCGGCGGGATACTTATACTGAAGCTAGCTCTGATTTAGCCTTGAAAGGCAAGTTTCACCAACTTAAAAGGTTTTGATCGTAGATTTGGTTTGCACTACGCGTGGTTTTAGTGAATGCAGCCTGCTCAATATTGCCACGCGCGTCGGCGCGCGAGCGCATGCGTGGTCGACGGTCCACGTCCGGCCACCGAAGCGTACGGACGTGCGATGTCTGGCTCCGAGGAAGCGGTGTCAGCGGCCCACGCCGGCCGCGGTATCAGGGCTAACGATAACGGAGATTCAAGTCATTCTGCCTGCTCTGCCTACAGGACCCATTGTTTTAACCACCGACATGAAGGGGTGGCCAAGGGGTACCGCGTCGACGACCTCCGCGACGCGTTGGTTTTTTTTCGGTTTCCTGCCCGAGGTCGCCGCCCTCGGGGCTCACCGCTTGAACCACGTGTGGGCGGTGACGTTCAAGACCACCGAGGACAAAAAGAAGATACTCGCCACGCCGGAGCTGACCGTGAAGTGCCGCCGATGCCTCGTCGTCGACCCGTGCCATCAGGACGTTCGAGTGAAGCTTCATTAGGGAGTTTTCGTAGATCGTTTTCGCCGACCCTCAAGGGCCCTCCGCAACAGGCTACGATAGCGGGAACTCCACAGTCAAGGCTATAGGCGCGCAGGCGCAGTAGCAACTTCTTCGTTGCGGAACGCTTAGCGGAGGGTGCAGCGCGGTCTACGAAAACTCCCTATTGGCTCCACTTCAACGTCGCTGACGACGACGTAAAAGCGGCCCCGGCGCCGTTCGGCAAGGTCATCGAGGTGGCCAGGGAAACGTAGCGTGTCGACGGCTGCCAGACTGTGGGCATTATGACACGCACGACGGTGCTCCGGCTCAAGGCAGGCGTCACGCTCGACGACATCCGGCACCAGCTGCTGGTGGGCGGTGAGTTGGCCCTCATCGTCGTGCCTGGCAGGGCCCCGCTCTGTCTCCGTTGCCAGCGGACGGGGCACATCCGTAAGGAGTGCCGCGTCCCGAGGTGTAACGTCTGCCGTCGTTTCGGCCATGAGGGCCCTCAATGCGTTCGGACTTACGCGGCGGCCGCTGCGCCTGAGGAGGGCTTGGAGAAATCTGAGCTCCTTATGGACGAGGCCGAAGCCGAGGAGACCAATGCGGGTTCAACTGGCAAGGAGAGTCCCGTGGCGAACAAACGCCTCGCACCCGCAAGCAGTGCGGCCCCGGACACCCGCGGCCCGATGCCGCATACGGCCGAGGCGGGGCAGCGGGACGTGCCGGCGGTGGAGACGTCTGCACCGCCCGGTGACGCAGTAGTCGCCTCCAACGTGGTCAACGAGAATCCAGCCGTCGATGTCACCATGGCCGACCCGGACGCCTCTGCTGGCTGCGCGGCCGCGAAAAGGACGCGTGAGGACGACGCCACGGACACTACGGCGGTGAAGCAAAAGAAACCGCCCCCTAAAGCGACGCCCATCTGGAGGCGTCCCGCAGTCAAGCCCACCATCCCTGCGGACGAAAAAAGGGGTGCTAAACCTCCCCCCGTGAGGGTGCGCGCCAGAGGTCGAATGGGGTGTCCGAGTCTGCAAGGCTATCGCACAGTCGCCAGACCATCGTCGAGGCGGGTCAGACAGAGGTTCCCAGCCGAGGTAAGCGCCGTGCGGTCCGTCCCTCCTCCTTCTGATTGGCGGTGATATTAGAAGCGCCACTAATGGCGCAATCACTCTGGAAGCGGATCCGCGTTCGCGAAGCGGTTGCGGATGCGGTTCGCGAGCGATTCCGTTCAGACACGCCGAGACGCGGTTGGCGTTTTCTCGGCGGTCATGCGTGATCTTTTGAGACTTGCGTCCGTGTTGACGACGGTTGTATTTACTGGACAGTCAGTTACTCCCTCTATCGTTTGCTACCCAGCAGAATCTCCCAGCAACTGTATTTTCCTCAGGGACGCTTCCCCAATCTCTCGCCCAATCCGCTATTTGAAACCAAACCGCGCCTCAATTAACCTAGCATTTGAGGACAGTGGTTATTACGCAATGCCCGAACTTTGGTCACCCGGAACTTGCCCCTCTCGCTTCTCACTCGCCCTCTTTCGCGTAACGTCGCTTTTTTCCCAGTAGCGTCCACTCTTCGGGGATTTCCCGCGCTTTTCTTTCTCGGTTCTTGACCGCGTGATACATCGCTGTCTCGACGACGCGGCACGCTCGTCCCTCCCGGAGGGATTGATCCGCCGATCGGGGGCGTGGAAAACGGAACCCACGCAACCGGAACTTCGCGACCGAACTCTTCTCTCCCCGAAAACACAGAAAGAAGTCTCTACTCTCTGAGCCGTCTTCGCTGTCACTGCCTTTCTGCTCAAATTTTGTCCTCAATTTTTTCCTAAAACCGCTCTTTTCAACGCTGGCTGCTTGTAGCGCCTAGTTGTTTTCGTTGTGTCTGTTACACTACCTTTTCTTCCCCATTTTGTCCGAAATTGTGTTATTCGACGCCTCTTCCCTTTGTTTACTGTTCCTTTGCTTTGATTTATTTATTTGTCTCTCCTAAAGCTCCTTAGACATCTCCATCTATTCTCTTCCAAATCCCCGTTGTCTTCTCCCCTTCTACTCCTTTCACACTGTCCCTTCTGCCTTTTGTTTTCGCAGGTTCTGTGGCTTTGGTTCCCCTTTTTCCCTTCGCTACAAGCTTTCCTTATGCATATCTTTCTTCGTTTTTTTCTTCTGTTTTGTTATAAGCCTCTTTTGATCTTTATCTGCTCTCTATTTTACTTCCCTTTCCGAACCTATACGGTTACACCATTCCACGTTTTATTTTCTTTCAGATCTAAAGGCGCCTTCCGAACATCTCCTAACATCTCTGAAACTCCACCTTATCCTGGCTTGAGTATCCCAATTAACCATTCCACCTGTTTTGTCTCTAATTGAGTTTGCTCCTTCTCATCACGATTCGTCCTTGCCTTTTCGTTTTCCCCGTTCCACTCACGGCACGGCCTATTCCCTAAACCATTTTCACTTGTTTGTTTGAAGTTTATTCAATTTTTCCTTTCAACCTGATCCTAACTACGTTCCGACGTGTTCCCTCCCGACCTCCGCGATTGTGTACCTTTCCCATCCATACCAAGTTGCTTGTCATGGACAGCGGAGTGAAGCTCCTTTAACAAAGCTGTTTGGTCCTCTACACTCGCCCCTTCTCGAGTGTTCACTGTGCACACGTGAAAGGGGCTGTTTAACATGTGCATCATGTTTCTGGTTTATAGTTCCTCTGCCCACTGATTGGTGTTTAAGCTTGTCCCTAACTCTACGTCCTTCATCTCCTCCCGCCTGTCAGCGTGTCCTCTCATTTTCTAATTTTCTCCCGTTTGCTCAGCTACGCTTTGCATTAAGAGCGCAGCTCTTAGGCACCCGTTTCCGCGTATGGCGGCGTCGCCGTCGCCGTCGGCGTAACTGCCCCGCTAAATTTAGCGGCAAATTGAATTGGTATTGAGGTTACGTGACGTCTTATTTTCCCGCTAAATCTAGCGTGGAAACTGGATCTGTTCATGGGTGACGTGACACGAAGCGATGTGACGTAATTTTCCCCGCTAAATTTAGGGGGGAAACTGAATTGATGTTGGAGCTCATGTGACGCCATTTTCCCCGCTAAATTTAGCTGAGAGACTGATTGGTGTTGAGGTCACGTGGCGTCGGTTTTCCAGCTAAATTAAGCGGGGAAACTCTGGGAAGAGAGGAGGGTATAGAGGAGGAGGGGAGGGTACGGAGGAGGAGGATGGGGGTACGCAGGAGGAGGATGGAGGGAAGGGTACAGAGGAGGAGGGGGAGGGGAAAGGAGTAGTAGAAGAGGAAAGGAGCAGAGGAGGGTAGGGAGGAGGAGGAGGGGTATACCATCCTCTCCGTATCCTCCTCATCTCCCCCTCAAAAGCTGTGCTCTAATTTCGCATTACAGAGATGTGTACACAACTTTCATTTTTTTGTTTGTGCATATCCCTCTCTCGTCCGCAGCTTGGCTGATGTCCATCCATAAAATCGATCTCCTGTTATCCACCGCACGACTCTATTCTTGAACTGATTTTCACCCATCCGCATTTCCTCCGAACGGTCTTCCTAAAACTCCCAACGCCTTTGACCTTTCATAAAATGATCCCTTTTCCTTAGCCTTTTGTTTCTCTTCTCTTCTTTTTGTTTTCTTTTTTTTATCAGCCATCCCCTTTTAACCTTCTTGCTCGTGGCGTCTCTGCGGGTCCACATCAGCCGCCGCGCGTCGTTGTTCGCGGGAGTCGAGCGAGTCGATACTCTGTTTCATCTGAGGATGGACCGCAGCGGATGCTACATGACACATCGGGGCCAATCCGGATGTTGCGTCAGTGTCACGTGACCCACTGGAGGGTCGCCGCGGCTCGCGGGTTCTGTAGTAGGTTCGTTGGTTTGGTTCGGCTGAGATGGCGCATAACGTCCTCGGCTATCCATCTTAAGGGTGAACGAAGTCTAGCAGCCGTTGGATCATGTTTTTTCTACAGCAGTCGTGTTTCGCGCTTGTTTACTTGTCTGGACGACGTTCCGGTAACGACGCGTTTCCAACGGCCTTTACGCGTCGTTTGCTGCGCCACAGCGCCGCCTACGGGCGTCAGTCGTTGTACAATATCGCTGTGTTTTTTTGTTTCTTTTTTTTTGTGGGCGCGGTAAAAAGAGGGAATAGAGGTTACAATATTCCTTCTCATTTTTTTTTGTATTTTTCTTCGAATTACTCGGGACCGCTGCTATTTTTAGTCTACACCCAGAGATGTTCCGAGAAAGGTTTGAGATTTCTGCCCGTTCTCGAACTGCTTGGCGATTTTATCCCCAGAAAAGAGAGAGGCTTCCCGAAGCGGATTCCGCGCACGCAGGTAACGTTCCGGTGTTTGATAATAGGGAGTCTTCATACACATTCAATGGCGATAACCGCTAACGATACGATGTCTGCGCAACGGCGTCGGCCCAGTATCGGTGTCGTCAAAACGTTATACTAAAACTCCCTCTTTATGTTTTTTTTCGGAACTCCCCAAGGAAGGTTTTGTGGCAGTTACCCCGCTATCCCGTGGGCTCCAGGTTTATGGCAGGGGTTTTGTGTTTTTTGGGGTTTATTTTTCTTTAAACACGAGGATTCTTTTTTAAAAGGTTTATTTTTCCGCGTGGGTTCGGTTTATCGGTGTCAATTTTCGGAGTCGGACACAAATTTGATGTTTATCGGGTTGGAGAAAACACGACACGGGTATGGGATTCCCCAACCTACAGTGAATATGAGGGTAACCCTAACATTTAGAAAATGTCTCGGTACCGATAATGAAAAGAAACGTGATTAGGGATCTGGTTCCCAAAAATAGAAGAGGGACGGTGTTTTCTAAGCAATGTTGTAGGCGTTACCGAACAAAATAAAAATAGCTAAGTACGTTTCTCGTTACTAGCTAATAGGGCGAACGCGTTACCGGCCTCCGTTTCTTTAAAATAAAAAGAACGCGTTACCCTTACCGTCACCAATAAAAAGGTAACGCACGTTACTTTTGCGTCACTTTTTTTAATTTATCGCCTAACCTTATTCAAGCACACAGTGCTCCCGTTTTACAACCTCGTACAAACAGAAGCCGGCTGCGCTTCCCGCCTGATCGACTTTTATTGTTCGACAAAAGAGAGGCGCTCGCTTCCTTTCTGCTCATTCACTCCCTCTCTCTCTATCTCTTAAAGGGGTATTCACACGAGGGAGAAATCCCCGGGATTTCTCCCCGGCGCGCGCGCATCACGAGACAAAAACGCGAGGCTTTTACACATCGCAAAGCCTGACGTTTTCGTCGCGGGATGCGCGTGCCGTGGATAAATCCCCGGGATTTCTCCCTCGTGTGAATACCCCTTTAATTGTTGTACTTCGTTTCATCCGAAGATGGACTAAAGTGCACACCATGCGCCGCCGGTGGAGTCCCGTCGCGCTGTTTTCGGTTCGCAGGGTAACAAAGTTCGAGGATCATCGGTGTAAGCAATGCACGCAGCAGCATTTGACAGGAACCACCTCCTTTTTTACGTTGTCGCGTGGCTCGTTGCGACACCCTTAATGGCCCTTTGGGACCGCACTGAAATAAATTTCAACTCGCCCGCTTCCCCACGCGGCACTGCGGATCATGCCGAGGCGAACGCCGGAGTCCTTTTTGAGCTTGGGGGAGTGCCCTCTTCCTTCCGGGCCTGTCGCTGGCATACCTCGGCAAACCTCACTCATGAGGGCCCTCACTCACCCTCACTCACCCTCATTTTCACAGGTGAGGTGAGGGTGAGTGAGTTTCTGAACCAGGAAAATTCATGAGTGTGAGGGTGAGTGAGGGCCGTGAGGGCTGTGAGGGCGGTGAGGGCCGTGAGGGCCGTGAGGGCGGTGAGGGCCGTGAGGGCCGTGAGGGCGGTGAGGGCCGTGAGGGTCGTGAGGGCGGTGAGGGCCGTGAGGGCCGTGAGGGCGGTGAGGGCCGTGAGGGCCGTGAGGGCCGTGAGGGCCGTGAGGGCGGTGAGGGCCGTGAGGGCCGTAAGGGCGGTGAGGTCCGTGAGGGTCATGAGGGCCATGAGGGCGGTAAGGGGTATGAAGCCATGTGTGCGTGAGGGGCGTGAGGGCGGTGAGTGGCGTGAGGGCCATGAGTGCGTGAGTGGTGTGAGGGCGGTGAGTGCGTGAGGGATATGAGGGCCATGAGTGCGTGAGGGCAGTGAGTGGCATGAGAGTCGTGAGGGCCGTGAGGGCGGTGAGTGCATGAGGTGGTGTGAGGGCCGTGAGGGCGGTGAGTGCGTGAGGCCCCCTTCAGATCGAGCATCTTTCTCAGCAATTTTGGTGTTAATGGCGGGTTGTTCTTTAGCTTTCCCTAGATCGACACGAATTGCTGAAATCGGCTCCGGTTCGAAATAAGCAAGCAACTCGGAGAAATTCGAATACGTTTGAAGCGGCTGCATCTAATCAGGGACGCATAATTTTCACGTGATACCTCGTGCCGGTGATGATGACACCGAAAGACTTGGTTCTCGTTTGAAAGGGATCGTTTTTTTGGAAATAAACTGTTTCAGAAAGGTGGATTAGTATTCTTAACGAGATTTAAATGCATAAAAACACGTTTATAACGCGCAATTGTGTCTAGGTAGTGCAAGAAAAATAAAATTTTATGATGACGATGGCAAATCGCAGCAATTGGTTGCTGCGTGTGATCGCGGGCGGCGCGTGTTGCTGGTGTTGCGACGTAAAGTTTCTGGGCGAAATTGCCCCATCTGAAGCTGGCCTGACTGGCGTGAGGGCCATGAGTGCCGTGAGGGCGGTGAGTGGCGTGAAGGCGGTGAGTGGCGTGAGGGCGGTGAGTTGCGTGAGGGCCGTGAGGACGGTGAGGGCCGTGAGGGCCGTGAGGGCGGTGAGTGGCGTGAGGGCTACGAGTGCGTGAGGGCCGTGAGGGCGGTGAGGGCCGTGAGGACGGTGAGGGCTATGAGTGCGTGAGGGCCGTGAGGGCGGTGAGGGCGGTGAGGGCCGTGAGGGCGGTGAGTGGCGTGAGGGCCATGAGTGAGTGAGGGGCGTGAGGGCCGTGAGGGCGGTGAGGGGCGTGAGGGGCGTGAGGGTCGTGAGGGCGGTGAGTGCGTGAGGGCCGTGAGGTTCAGTGAGGGTGAGTGAAGGGCTGAAGGTGAGTGTGACTGTGAGGCTGAGGGTGAGTGAGGGGCTGAAGGTGAGTGTAGCTGTGAGGGTGAGGGTGAGTGAGGGGCTTAGGTGAGTGTGGCTGTGAAAGTGAGGGTGAGTGAGGGCGACCTAAAATGCCGACCTCTGGTCGCTGGCTGTTCCCCGTCCTTTATTAATCTCTCGGCGGTGTCGACGGTTTCGTTTCGGCGCTCTTTTGTGCTCGCGGAGTTTTATCGCGCCGTTAATTTGCTCGGGGCGACAGTGACGGCGCGCGGGTTCGTTAACGGTTCATTATTATTGGGGGGCGACTCGGCGAGTGAGGTCTGTCAGTCGATGCACCATCGCTCCGCGCGCGCCGGCTGTGTTGAGCCTGACGCATTCATTGGTCGGACCGGCATGCGCGTTGTACAGTCTTTAATAATATGAAAGACCCATTTTTTCTAAAATCGATAACGGGCTAAGTGTTCGAAGGAGGCTCCTTCCACCCATTTCACCTTTAGTAGAGCGTACGGTGTAGAGGAGGCGACCTCTTCTGCAACGTTCGCTCTGCTAAAGTGGAAATGGGTGGAAGGAGCTGACCCCGAGGTCTTAACCTCTAACCTACTATGTAGATAGTTTATATGCGGCAGTGCTAAGCGCACGTTGACTCTAGGCACTTTATATTTAGGGCAAGAATGGGATGAACGTTCGTTTATCTCTTCGCCCCATGAAACGTAGGCTTAACCTGGGCGAATTCATCACAGCCACCTGAAACTCCCTCTTCGAATGGGTCTTGCGCATCGTTGGGGACCGTATCTGCAGTTATGTGTATGTGTGTGTGTGAGGCGTTAATGTGAACGTGCTTCCGGGTCTGTGTGTGTGTGGTTGTGCGAGTGCGTGGCATGTGAGATGTGTTCTCGTAAATGGGTGCTTTTGAATGGACGCTCTAGACAGCGCCCTCCAATATGGCCTCCACTGAACACCCCGCATACGCTGGCGAAACACTGCCGTACTCATACATGGGACCCAGGTACGACATAAAACACAAGAGTGTCAGATTACAAAACACACACAAAAGAAATTGGTTTCTTGTCGTGTTTCGGAAATGAGCTGCGTCGACAACCGAGGCGCTGCGAACTCCGCTACACATAGACTGCACAGATGCATTTTTTGGCTATATTCAGTGGTAAATTCCCATTAACTTTAACAAAAAAAAAGTTTTTTTTTCTTCTTTTTTTTTAATTCGTTTTAGGGGAGAAACTTACCGCTAAGCTTAACTAGACAAATTGTTCGCTATATTTAGCGGGAAAATTTCTGAGTAGCATTTAGCTTTAAAATTTCTTTGGAAAGTGCCTGGATTAGATTGAATTTGTGAGAAAATATCACCACTAAATTGAGTAGAAAAAATTCTTCGGTAAGCGTCACGTTGCGATGTGACGCCATGTGGCGTCACGTGGCGTCACGTGGCCCGACGACCCCATTGAAACACACCCGGGGTTTAGCTGCGAAACTTCGCCACTAAGGGTCTGTCGTCGAATGTGAAACATGGCTGTACTTTAAATCCTCCTTCGTCTATCCAAAAGTAACAGATACGCCAAATGAACTCTCTTTCTCCTCGGGGTGCGTGCCCGTGTAGCGAAGGGCCCGAGATAGCCTCCTGCCAGGAGGAGGGATCCTAAGCTTCCTTTCCGTATCGCTAAGTGCGGCCGCCACCGACGCTCATTTGTCCTCGTTAAGAGCTGCAATGGGTCTCGCCACCGGCCTCACGCCGGCTGCGGTCCTTGACTCGATTACGATTTAGGGCCGGGGGTCATCCGAGGCCGATGTCCCGTGTCGCTTCCAATCAGTGTTGGTTGTCGATGACCCTTTCTCTTAAAGGGATAGGGAAACGAAATGACGCGTCCCGGAGCTCTCTCTAGCTTTCGCTTCACAATCGGCCTGCGAGAAGCGCAATGCGTATCGCGCTCGTGACGTCAATTGCCTCCGCACGGCCAAGGGTACAGTAGTTGCGAGCATTGCTGCTTGGTGGCGCAAAGGCGTGACAATCTCGCTTAGTAGCAATATCCGAGTGCTGTACGCCCTATGGCTTATACATAGCTTCCCCATAACGCCATTTGCGGCTATGCCGGTATTTTATGTGTGGTGAGCGTTCGGTTCGCTCTCTAGTCTTTTGGTGAATTCCACTCGTAGATCCGGAGCGCTTTCCAAAATTCGCGAGGGAGGTGAAATTCCGCTCTGTGGGACCCGGTCCGAATCGAAGAGGGGAAAATTAACTCGCATGTTTGGAGCGACCCCCTCCCTCCCTCCCCACCCCCCCCCTTCCCCCCTTGGCCGTTCGAAATGGCCGCGGCTCGAACTTGACAAGCCCAGCAATGCCTTAGCCGACTGACCTTTCCGACGACCGGTGACAACTGTCACTGCTTAGCTGCAGAAATAACACGCAGCACAGGATGGGCAAAAATATCCGTACCACGGAGCCCGTCACAAATAACGAGGAAGTCGTCCGCGTTCGCCACCGTCACATACCTTTCGAACGCCTCGAAGCGGCGGGGCACGGATAGCGATTGCCATCGGTGGAGTTCAGATCTCTCGTACGACTTTAATAAACACAAAGAGGTAACAAGCCATCACTTGCACGGTCGTTCCTTAATCTGTTCTTGCTTTATTGCACGAGAAAACGCAGGCGGCATGCAGCGTAAAAAAAAGTAAACAATCGGTGGCGGCAAAAAGAACAGGCCTAACCTTGCGTCTGCCTCCTTCCGATTTTCTGTCTTTCTTTTTCTCGTTCTTCCCCTCACGATCACAGATGTGAGCGCTTCCGATTTGTGACGCTCCTGTCCCGGTTTCCCATCCCTTTTCCACGCGAGGTAGAAGCGGTTCGAGCAGTCACAATTCCGCGCAAGCAACCGACGCATCCGAGCAGATCCAGCTCCGCCGGTTCGACTCCGCCGACGGCCCGGGCGGTCGCTGGTCGGCCCACCGACCTCGTCGCGCATGCGCCACCGCCGAGTTAACGGAAATGACGTAGCGCGCTCTGTCAACTTCCGCTAAAATCTCTGAAATCCCGGAGACCAAGTTCGGCAGAGTTGGAAGCGCTCCACGAAGCTGGCGCTGCCAGAGATTTACGAGCGGGAGATGACCAAGTCGACCCAGATCTGCGGTCGGAATATGCGCGCTCATAATGGAGCGCTTTTGGAGCGCTGGAGATCTAAATATTATTGGGGTTGTGTGGATATTTATAAAGCGTGTAGTTGGTTAGCCATTTCAAAGTTGCGGCGCGTGTCCCAGCTGTAGATGGGCAATATAGCTAGTGCGGTACAACCGCTAGCCTGGGGTCTTTAACGTGCATCACGCAGTAGTGATACGAGACCGCACGCCGGCGGGCGGAATTCACCATTAGTTAAACACCGCAGGGGTGGGAGCTCGAGGGGACCAGTAAGTAGAAATAACCGCAAGTACCCAGCAATTGCGACACAAGATGCAAGCTATAAAAAATTGTGTGTGTTGTGTGTATGTTTATACAGCCTAGAACTTGGTCTGCCTCGACGGGCGACGAGTCTCCCAGCTGTAGATGAGAAATTTAGCCAGTGCAGTACAACCGCTAGCCTGGGGTTTTAACGTGCACCACGCAGTAGTGATACACGACCGCACGCCGGTACGATGCTCATCCAGATCGAAACGGGCAGAGGTTGTGGATTGAACCCAGGATCCCTGAGTTCTGCAGCGCGAGCTTTCGCTCCACGTGCTCCGAGCTGGTGTGCGCTAGTCCACTCGGCCACCGATCCTTTTTTTTTTCTTTATTGCATGGAAGGATAAACATAAACCACTTATTCACAGTTCACGGGCATGGTTTAATGTCATTTGTTAAGTCAAAATTCTTTGATATCTATGAGACTACTAAACAAAGGTAACCATTCCGGAACTACTTCTTGAATGTCATACACACTTTTGACGCGGGCAACGAGGTCAATGAAATGTAAGCGTACAGTCTTTGGGTACAAACTCTCATTTCTAATGTCAAGGCGTAATTTCCACATGCTGTATAACGCTACAAGCATCACCAGATCAAATGGAAAAGTGCCTTTAGATGACACAGGAAGAAAACGAATCGTGTAAGTTGAAATATCAATGTCTTTCTTTAGTGTGCGCTGCAAAACGTCCCAAAAGAAAACCGCATCCCAGCAGTGAATAAATACGTGTTCGATTCTTTCGAGCATTTTACATAATGTGCAGTTTACTGACCACGGAACATATAGGCCTTTTTCCTGGAGCCGTACCTTGGTAGGTAATACCGAACGGTGCAGTTTAAAAAAGAAAGTTTTTGCCGCCGAGGGGATGCACATTTTTTTTCACCCGGCGTAGTACATCTTGGTCAGGACCATCGCCGAACATAGTGCGATAAGCTGGCATTGGATGGAGGACACATACAAGATCTCTTGTCAACCTCTTACGTGTTACAGACGTCAGATAGTCTCTTGAAAATCTTACCGACAGAAAGTGATAAGCATCAACTACTTCCTTTAGGTGTCCTACCAAAGCACATGTTTGATATCCTGTGGAGGATACAATAAAGTCCGCAAGAAATCATCCCAGCTTGTTCTGAATGACATCTCGAAGAAAAGGATGTTCCTGGTCTCGTAAGAAAAGAAATCGCGAAACCAATTGGCGAATAAACAAATGAGGAAGGCCTAGTCCCCCCTCTGATACACGTCGAAACAAGTTGTCACGACGCATGGGTTCCCAGGAGGACTTTCAGACAAGAACACTAAACACCCTGTGTAACTTCTGTATATTTATCCTTGCACAGTGCAGTACTTGCAAGACATACCACAACTTCACCGCTAAAAAAATGTTGCAAACTGTCGAACGTGCAAAAATGGACAAAATTTTGTGGGACCAGTTCTTGGCTCGTTTCTCCAAGCCAGTCACGATTCCGAACCAGTAGGACTTGCTATTCTGGAAGTGCCTCAAGGGCACAGCTATAGGTAGTCACACGGAGTGCAACTCCACTGGATGCCTTCGTATTGTTCTGGCATCGTGGCCCAAGCTCCATGCCAGAAACCTCGGCACTTTTCTAGGTTCACTGAGGCTCCAGCGGCCACAGGAGAAGGCGCGAGCCGCCGCCGCTGGCGGGAGAATATAAACATACTATCGCCGCTTTTTTCTCGCCTGGGTTTTTCTTTATTTTGGCTCATATTTACCCTCCCTGACCGTAGCTTTACCTGCCGCTCCTGCAGCATAATGGGGCGGCCAATTGGGCTCCAGTTGAAAGTCCCTGCAGTCAGTTTCTGCGAGTGAAGTTAGGCTTTTGTGCTTGAAGCGATACGGATTTCTCCGCCATTAGGCAGGGACGCTAGGTACATTCCTGCCCTGTGGAGCTGGTCACATGACAGAAAATTCCCTCTTGGCCGCAGCCGCGTCCGCGGCCGCAAGATGAGCAAACCGGCCCTGGGGTTGGCAAAGTGGAAAACGCGTGTTGAGCTCCAGGCATTGTTAGAGGTTGGCTATTCTCATCACCGCAGTGGTTGGACACGAGCCACTACCCGAGTGTCCACCGAGGCATTGACTGTTACGAGCCGAAGTCGAGTGCCCTGAACCGCGCTCGAGTGTAGTCAGGCGGGTGGTTTTTCGATCCCACGGGGGGATCGGTGGCTGAGTGGGCTAAATAGGGTGCCTTCATGTGCGCTTTGCTTAGGGTGGAGACATCTGGCCATTTTGTTCCCCCTTTTACATTTATTTTTTGTTCAGAAGCGCGTGAAGGAGCGTGTCCCTGCACGCGTCTGTGGCGCTGACTGTGCTATGGCGACATTTTGTTTTCGTCGATTTCTTTGTATTTTCCCCGTGAGCGCGTGCTATCGGCATCGGGTACTACAAAGGGTGGCATCACTCTAAACAGAAGGTCATTGAGGCACCCTAGGGCTAAAGCGCACACCCAGCTCGACGCGCGTGGAGCGAAAGCTCGCGCTGCAGAACCCAGGGAGCCGGGGTTCGAGCCCCACCCCTGCCCGTTTCGATTTGGATGAGCATCGTTCCGGCGTGCGGTCGTTTATCACTACTGCGTGGTGCACGTTAAAGACCCCAGGCTAGCGGTTGTACTGCACTGGCTAAAATGCTCATCTACAGCGTGTGACTCGTCGCAACTTTAATGGCTGACCAACTACACGCTGTATAAATATACCCCCCCCCCCCCCCCACACACACACACACAATTTTCGATCCCACAATTACATCATCGAGCTTTGGGAAAGCAGGGCTGAAAGAGATAGTCCACTTTTATCCTCGAAATTTCACCGCGACAAAGAAGCTTTTGAATTAGTGGCGGTCTTTGCGAGTATACTTAGGCCAGGACCAGTGCGCGCCTTTCTCTACACAGTCATGAACATCCCAACCCCATATTGCTTCATGACCCCCTTAAGTTGACAGAGCTGCGTTCTTGTAATCGGTGCCGTAGTTGCCGCTTATGCTTTGTTAAGTCGAGTTTTATGTGTTCGAATGCAGGAAGGCTTTTAAGGATGCTCTTCTAGGGGTTTCTGTTGCTATGGTAATATATTGTCGTAAGAAGTCATAACACATACCTGACAGAAAGTATCTGTTGACATTCTTGATGGCATTTCGACCGGCAACAAACAAACATGGTTGCCAACGGGCGCCATCGTTGAAGCGCAACCGGGTTCACCAACGAGGTGGCTCTGCCGTGTCTGTGGTGATGTGTGTTGGTCGGATGTTGGCCGGCGGGAACACGGTCACATAACCACGTGCACTTTAACGAGTTAAATGCAACAACGCTGCTTTGTTGTGCACAGGACAGGGTGAATCTTCCTGTACGACAACAAAAACAAGAAGAATCAACAACAAAATAAGAAAATATGCTAGCTTGGTTATGCCGACAAGGGCCGGGGAGCAGAGTTTCGAATGAGCCGGGTGTGTGTGATGTCGCGTAACATCATGAGGTCACATGACGTCGCGCGATGTCAGTCCTTTCTGACGGTTCTTCATGTCGGTTTTCATATAGAATTTGGCTGACAAAACACTATCTGTGTTAAAAGAGCTCGAGTATTCCCAGGCGATGAACAGGACCGGAACTGATCACTTCTCGCTTTTTTATGCTGTTCTGGTTGCGTTTTTGTTTTGATTGCCAATGCCTCCTTTTTTGTTTTGGGCTTTTTTTTTCTCTTTTTTTTTTCTTTTTTTAGCGGCGGTGGTTGCGCTGTTTTTATATTTCCCGAGTTTAGAGCTTCGCGGCACCTTCCTACTCTGGAGGAATGCATCTGAAGAATTGATTGGGTTGCGGCGGGAGAAACGAAAGCCCGCCCTTTTAGAGACACCAAAGGGTGTTATATGACTCCCCTCGCGGGGAAACGCATCAGCGCTCTCCCATAGAGACGAAAGGGTGTTAGGACTCCCTCGGAGAGAAACAAACGACCGCGCGCTCCTATGCAGACGAGAGGGTGTTATGTGACTCTCCTCGGGGAGACCTTGAAGTCGGAGCCTTGCTCGGAGAGATCGCTGTCATGACTGCGTTGATTAAAAACACTTATGGAAAGAGAGGGAAAGGGAGTGGAGGGTAGAAGGAAGAAGGAGAAAGGAACGGAAATTTTAGACTCGTTCCGAGCGCTCGTTTTCTCTCTGCGTTGCGAAACTTGGTTGTTTGTCATTCAGCGAATGTCGCCCCCTAGCCTTTCTTTAATTTGGAAGGACGGGAGACGGAAGCAGTTTCTGAGGAGGAATGACAAAGTGTGTTTGTGTCGGAAAGAAAAAAAAAGAAAAGAAAAGAGGGCTTCAGCTTGAGTTGGTTGGGCAGCGAGTGTCCGTTATGTTATATGTTGTTTTCGTTTTGCATCTGAGAGCTTCTTGCGCTCCAGTTTTCCGGCGTTGCCGAGTGCGCCAGCTTCTTCTCGTGTTCTTGAGTGTCGAGATTGCTCCTCGCGGGCTCTTAACACTAGGGTTACTTCTCCTCTTCCAGGCGCTGCTTTGGCTTAAAAGCGTGCTTGAAATGTTTACACGTGGTGGTTGGTAAACTATCGGCTCGCGTGATGGAAAGTAAATGCTCGAATTACCTCCTCATAAAAATAGCATCGTTTCCCCGATTTGCAGGAGATGAAGTCTGAATTATGCTCCGTTCCCGCAGCTATACGCCTTTCTCCTCATTGCGGGAAATTTACTTTTGACTCGGTGCCCATATGTTCGGCACGAGGCGTGGAATTGGATCCGAGTCTTCTGCGAACGCTGACGAAAAATCCGTTTTCAATGCAAGCTGAGCCGAGTAGGTACCGAGTACCGACGAAACCCTTGTGCCCAGTGTGGAGAGCAAGTCGTCTGCTTTTTGCGGGGGAGTTGCGGTGACCTTAGAAAGACTCCGGCCGAGCTTTGATTGGCTATGATTGAAGAGATAGTGGGTAGACCTCACAACAAAGCTGTCTCGAGCTCTACCCACTATCCTTCATTCGGAACCAATCGGAGCTCGGCGTCTGTGTGACGTCACCGTAACCCCTGCAAAAGAAGCAGACGAACTTGCGCAGGTCACCCTAACGGTGCTGCATGGAACCCGTCTCAGACTGGTGTGTGTAGCGCTCTATTTTGCCCGTGCGTCGAAAGGGGCCCCGAATTGACGAGAAATAACGTCACAAAAGCCGGAACGTCATGCTCTCAGCTGTCGCCGTCGTCGCAGCTTCCCAACTGCTGGCCGCCGAAGCTTCCGTGGACCCTCGAGCCTGAAGAGCGTCCTGCGGCAGAGTGCGGGCCTCTGCCACATCCATCACAGCTTTCGTGACACCGCCAGGATCGCGGCCGGCGACAGCGTGACACTATGACGTCATCAGGCGAAAATCGAGGGGCCACTTTTTTGACCCGGTAAACACAGCAGTGGAGGCACCTTGCAGGCAGCTTTGCAGTTGCGCCGCCTAGTGTGCGGAGGCGCTTCTGCATACGCTACATGGGCGCGTGCCAAGGGGACTTTATCTGGTCGATCGCGTCGCAGCAGTCGAAGTGTTACGTATCCTCGCTCAAAAGGGTATCTTACACCGTGGCTTCCGTGTAACGTCGTGACACTCGGATGGCGCCAACTGAGCTATTGGGCCCGAGCCCGTCGCCGACGCGTGTATTGGACACGAAGACCAGCCGAATGATGACGTAGCATTCGTGTCCAATCTGCGTCTCGCTTCATTGTAAAGGCGTCCCACTTTTGTTGTTCGAACATTTGTAACGTTTCATTAAGATAACGGTTATTTCTGAAACTTCGGCACCTGGTTCGGCGTCCTCGGACTCTTAGCGCTACATCTGGTTGGGGGCTGGGTAATAAATCGTGAACTCTTACAATAACTCTTTTTTTTCTTACGCGCTGTTTTTAGCCGTACACCGAAGACGGCTTTAGAAATGCGAAGCCTGCAGCGACGTACGCTCGTTCCCGCGAGCAAGGGCGGTCCGCCGGGGTCTCCGTTTCTCATGAAGAAGCAATTGCCCTAATTGCAGCCCGGGAACGCCGTCTCTTTTTTTTCCCTTCCGATGTGAGCGTCCCGTTTTGTCCGTTGTGGTGCATACGCGAGTGCGGTCACGTGGTCCCCTCGCGCTGCCGCGGTCCACTTTTAATCTGGGCGGCGGCCCCCTTCGATTTGACGAGATTGCCTCCACTTTGCCGAGGTGTCGTGTCCGCGGCTCACGTTTTCGCAGGTTGGACTGGATTTCCGAGTGTTTCCCCGTCGATCGGCATCACGTGGTTTGCGGGCCGCGTTCGCAACACGAGCCGCGAGTAGGTGACGCCAGCTACGATCGGCCGCAAACGCCTCCGCCTCTCCGCCCCCCCCCCCCCCCCCCCCCCTTTTCCTCGTTATAACGTGACATCGGGACAACGTGACGCGCGCGCATTTGCGAGCGCCGTTCTGCGCAGATGGCGTCCGCCGTTACGTCGCGAACGCCCTGTGAATATTTGGTTGATGGCGTTTTCAGAAAACAGCTGGTATTGGGGGCCTGAGCTGCAAGTTCGAAGGGCGCTTTGAAGCCGGAGAGGCTCGCCAAAGCCCCGAATGGTTACACATCCGATAGTGGACGCGCAAGAAGAGCCTCGGAAGTTTCTCTGGCGTCATATCTGTGACACGTCGTCCTGAGGACGGGTGGAGGTATTGGGGAGGAGGACAGACCGTTACGCCCCAAGCGGTTAACTTATCAACTACACGGATGGGGACAACAAATACAATGACTTAGGGCTCGGCCGACATAACCGAACGCGGCGTCAGCGTTCGGCTGGAGTTCGTGTTCTCCGGTGAGAGGGAGGAGGGGCTCTTTTGTTTCCACGACGGCCTGCATGAACAATGCAGCATGCACGATCCCAGCGTAGCACAAAAGCCGAAGTGGGTCAAGCTCGCATTCTCAGAAGATAGATCCGGCACTTAACGTCGCTTCGTCGATTGTTAGTATTTTTTACATTAAACTGTGCCCCGCGCTCTATTGTAGAAGATGACATGGCCATGCCTATAAGGCCTGTTGGCATGTGTACAGGCCTTGTGTTGAGTAAACACCGAGGGTGGGGAAAACAAACGGGTCAGAGCGCCCCCTATAGTTCGATCGCCTTGACTCCTTGCTCGGAATGGATGCAACCGAGGGTGGGCTGTTTGCGAAGGCCTACGTAGAAACGCCAGTGGAATAACGCGGCGTGCGGACTGCCGCGCATCGTGTAACTTGAAACAGAGGACGCGGTCTGTTGAAAGAAGCGAAAGTGTGCAGACGAGATGGTTAGGTTGACTCGTTTTCTGCGTGTCTGGGAGAAGCGGACGTCGCTCGTTCAAACTCTTTTTGGACAAGAGAAAGCAAGATCACTAATATATATAGAGAGAGAAAGAGAGAGATAGAGAGAGAGAGAGAATATGTGTATGTCCAGGCATGCGTAGTGCCGACAGCAGCGCCACCACGGAGCCGTGACTTCAGAGGGTTAGGTTGGCGCATAGACCGTTTTCGTGTAGCGTTGCCATGTTGAAATACGACGAAGTTAATTGGGTTGGACGATAAAGAAATAAAGTACAAGTAGTTTAAGAATGACTACAACTAAGAATAAATATAGCAAAAAAAAAAAATAAAAAAAAAACGAGCTATTGGCACGAACACGAACGAAAATATGCGGTGCCCCCAGTGTCCGCTTTATGTATTGTGACGCTCAGGTGTTCGGCGTGAAATTAGGGAGTTTTAGTAGACCGTGTTTTCCCCTCCGCTAACCCCCCGCTACGAAGAAACCGCCACTGCGCCTGCGCGCCGATGGCCTTGGCTGTAGAGTTCCGGGTAGCGGAGCGGCTTAGCGGAGGGGGAAACACGGTCTACTAAAACTCGCTATATCCCAGAAGAGAAGACGAAATTGACGTTGGTTTAGCGGTTCGTGATTTCAGAACGCAGAGACGAAGGAAAGCAAAACAGAGTATGTGATGACTTTCTTTTCTGTTTGCTTAATTTTTGTGCGTGTTCTGAGCTCTTGATTATATGAAAGAAGGAATTGTGCCTCTAGAGGGCATATGAGGCGTTCGAGCCGGCACGAGCGTGCATCCGAACCGCCCCACAATTCCTTTCGTTGCAAGCTCTTCTGGGATTTTCGAAAAGGAGTCTATCAGCTCCTTCTAGTTGGCTAATAAAGTGACTTGTTACTTTGCTCCAAGTCAGCTACGTCAGAATTCAACATGGCGCCAGCCACGAAAAAGAAAACAAAAAAACCGGTCGTATAAAAATATTTGGGCGTCTGGTTTTTAAGAGTTTCCGGATAACTCCTTGATTGTTTCTTTTACGAGTAATGACAAGAATCACGCACAACGAAGCACATTTCTCTGGAACGAAATGTTCTTTTTCTAATTAATTCAGCCGGTGTGCACCGCCGTTGGCTTCCTGAAACCCGTCTATGTCACGCAGTCGGTTCTTCAAAGAACGTCGGTACTTGTGAGAAGCTCAGAATGTAGGTGCTTGAGAATGACTAGTAGCCGTGAGGACGTGTTCACCCAGGAAATCTGATGTCATGCTCGGGGATGGCGTAAAAAGCAGACTTGTACACGTTACTGAAAAATAGTAAGGAATTACATTTACAATTACTCGAGGCTAAATTGTAATTTATTACAATTACAATTACCCTCCCATGAAAGTAACTGACCGTTACCCCAAAAAGTAATCCGTTACTTTCGTGGCGTTACTTTTAACATTATTGTCCTCAAGTAAGAAACAAAGGGATGAGGGTTATCCAAGTTCTTATTCTTGCCACCTGTTCCATTTAATGACCTTGAGTATTTTGAGCAACAGCTGGCTCTCGAAAGTCTCGTCAGACATTTTGCTTTATCTATTACTGAATATGTCGACTGCTACGCTGAACACCATTTCAGCTGAGGCACTGGATGGGAGTGCCCTACATTGTTCCTCACGAATGCTTTATGCTCTGCAGTGAGCTTCTTCAGCGAAGCAAAGGAAGTACTAATTACCTCGAATGTAGAGCAAAGCTTCGTCGTTGCAGCCGTTGCCTGCTATTCGAGAGATTTAGTAGATCTTTCCGATACCTCCGATACCCGCGATAACGGTACCCGATAACGATATGATGTATACGCCAAGACGGCGGCGAAGTATCGGATATCGTTATCGGAGTCATCGGACCGATCTACTAAAACTGTTCATTCTGTAAATTTCGAAGCTGTAGAAGTCATCAATAGCAAAACATAGTTGTAACAGTAAGGTGATAATAAAATAATAAATAACGTTTGGCTCGATATTCTTCTTCCTTTGGTTCTGAACAGTTCGAGCCTCACTTGAGACGTTGGTGAATAAAAAAAAAAGTTTCCTGTATATAAATATAAGTAATAAAAGAAAAAGAAGGACGCTCATAACAACAATTAATTAGAACGTCGGTTAAAACGGAAATTAAACGCACGTCGCCATGTGTACTTTTCTTGGTGCCGTTCAAAAACGCACGGAGCACGAACAGACTGCATTTTACTCCGGTGTTCTCCAGGGGCCCTAATCTGGACACTTGGCGAGAAAGTCGGCGAGAAATCTGACGGCTATGATTGGCTGGCGTCAAGGTCAAGTGCGGCGTCGGCCAATCACAGCCGCCAGATTTCTCGCCGACTTTTTCGCCAAGTGTCCAGATTAGGGCCCCAGATAGACGTCCACCGATGCCACGGGCAGCAAAGTGTAGAGTACTAAGTAAGCCGCGCTATGGCCCAACTCACGAGTTTCACTCTCGCCTCAAGTCCAGAATATCAAGTCTACGTCAGCCACCATTATGTTTTATTGTAAAAATATCTGCTTGAGATGAGATGCGTCCTGCTTGGGCAAAACAGGAAGAAGAAGAAAGGAAGAATATTACCATTTTCTAAATGCTTGCAAAAAGCTGACTCACAAAAAAGAATAGGGTAGACGGAGCGTTGTCTCCTGTTGTGACATTATGAAAATGGCTGGAGTCACTATAACCGAGAAGGACATTGTTAATTCTTTTCAGTGCACTTACCGCCTCGAGCTTCTCGAAGAGGCGCACAATCACTTGGTGTCCTCCTCTCCCCGTCTTCGATCGCCAAGAAAAAACAAAGGGACTAAAAAAAAAAAAGCGGAAATAACTTGCCCCCCCCCCCCCCCCCCCCCCCCTTTTTTTTCGCGAAATGTTCATTTGTATTTTTTGACATTGATGTTAGGGTCTAAAAAAAAAAAAAGAGATTCAGGGGCTTGGTGTTGTAAAAAAAGGCTTTGCGGAACTGAAGAGTGCCAAGCCTCCCTTTGCGGCTGCGCTGGTCGATTTGTGTGAAAGTGTCACTGCGCTCGACTTTACGAAAGTGAAAAAAAAAAGAAAAAAAAAAAAACTTTATTTAAAATGGGGGCGGGGGGGGGGGGGGGGGGGGCGGGGTTGGTTCCGACAAAAAAAAGTAACGGATTACAAGGAATCCGTTACGTCAAAAATGTAAGGGAATTACTTTAAAATTACTCTAGACAATATGTAATTATTCCGTTACAAAATTACTGATAAAAGTAAGAGATTACAAGTAATTTCGTTACTTGTAACGGATTACGTACAAGTCTGGGCGTAAGCACTACGTCCCACTCAGTGTCGCATATCAAAGCTGACTGGGCTAGGCAATTAATCGATCAACATTACAATTAATCGATTAAGGCTTTAATCGCGATCAGTTTCTTTTAACTGGTTAATCGGTTGAACTTAAAACCGGGTAAACCATGCAAAAGAAATAATTTTGCGTTTTGCGTTTTACTGTTACGCTTTTTATTTCTACATTTCAGACACTACCCTGTTCGTTGGCAGGAAGCTCACAAATAAGAGCTACATTAGTCACGGTTAAGGCAGGGCTGGTTCCAACAAGAAGCCCGTGTCCAATTTACGAAAAACCCATGAGGTTTTCTTGGCGTCCGCGACACACAGGATCGCAGCGTCCAGCAAAGTACGCTGCAACTCAAGAAGAGTGGGGGAAGGAGCCCTTCCCTCTTTCCACATTAGCACAACAAACTCTGGAGTCCGCTCTCCACCTCTCCAGCGTTCGCTCTGCTAATGTGGAAAGAGGGAAGGACTCCGCCTCCTGTTGTTCCTGACTTGCAAGGGACTATAGTCCATCGCAGAGAGGGCTCACTTCAAGGACAGCAGGTTAACGCCAGGCGGAGATTCCCCAAGAGGGACAAAGCCCCGCAGCTCCACTTTCAGGAACCTGCCTTCACACCCAGTCAAAGTTCGGGTTTCTATGCATGCGATCGTAGCTCATTGAATCGAGCGGGAACCAACCACACGCATCCTGTCTCCCTGCTTCTTCCTCTTCGACCCTTCTACTACCAATCAAACTAGTCAAATCTCTATTCGACTGCGGTCGCATCCATGTAAACGCAGCTGAGGTAGTGTCCGTCGTTAAAAAAATAATGATGTTTCTCCTGGTTCAACGTCTCTGGAGCACTTGTAGAGTGCAGTAAGGAAGATTCCGAAGAGGGAAGAAACTCGATCGCTCATAGTCACGTCGAAGAATCCAGAAAACTCCCTCCGCTATGGCGTCGCCGGAGGAATAGTAATCTGCGAGTATTTGTCGACTGTACTCAACTGGCGCTTGTTTATCCTCAGCTAAAAATGCACATTGCAACGTTTATCACAAAAAAATAAAGGGAAAAATTGTGTTCTTGCCCCTTTCGGCGCTACTATGCCCATTATTAGCACGGCCGATTAATCGATTGTTGAATCGATTAAAGGGTGCCGTTATTCGGGTTACAATTTTATTCGATGTCTATCCCTACACTTTTGGGAGTCGAAACTTTTTTTCAGGCCTCGTCGTTCGCCGAGTTCTCTTCGTAGATTGCAGTGTTTGACTTGACTCTTGGAGAAGCTGTGTGGGACAGTAGGTTCGTGGGCATTCTTGGGGCGAATCCCAACGAGGAGATCGAACTCTACTTTGTCCAGCTTGTTGTCTACTCGTTTTTTTTTTCCCCCGAGACATGGCCCGTGGGCCGGACTCTTTACGTCGGCTCTCCCGTTCAGTCGGAGCTTCACTGACTGAACACGGACCCCAGCCGAAAGGTTGACGTGGCGTTCGGCTACGCAGTCGCGCGCTGCCAGGCACAGCGAAACGCCTAGCTTGGCCCCAGTTTGGTAATCCTATGGGGGCCCACCTTGGCCCTAATACGGTTTTGCTCCGAGGCGTTAGTTAGCGCCTCGTCAGAAACACGATTAGATAGACAGTTCATTCCCCTAGTAACCCTTAGACGTGAAAAAAAAAAGAAAAAACGGGCAGAACAACGAAGTGTTTATTTCGTTGTTCTGCCCGTTTTTTTTATTCTTCCTGCGTCTCAGGGTTACTATGAATGGCATTCACCAGCTCGCCTGTGTTTTTTTACCTTTCCTCACAGATAGTTCATGTTGTTGTTGTCCCCATGGACGTAGTTCTCAGCTTGGCCGCTAGGGGCGCGTCGATTGGGTCTCTTTCGCAATACCCGGTTTCGCCGTAATTCGAAGCGCAGTTACGTGCGTAAAATACCTACAATCGCGAACGCACATCGACGATATGACGAGGACGACCGATTGACAATAGGGAGTTTTCGTAGATCATTTCTTCCGTGTCGCAACGCTGCCCGCAATCCGCTACGATATCCGGGACTCTGGAGTCAAGGCCAGCGGCGCCTTCGTTGCGGGAGAGCGTAGCGGAGTAGGGAAAACGATCTACGAATGCTGTTTATTGCGCCGATCATGTGTTGTACTGTGACCTGATCTTGAAATGACGTTACATTGATTTAGCTTCGATACGTTGTTGATGAATAAATGTTTTCCCGGCAAATCTAGTGGGGAAAGCGAATAGGTGCATAGGCCACATGACGTAAAAATTTTCGCTAAATTTAGCGGGGAACATGAATTTGTTTGTAAATCCCGTAACGTGCCCCCCCCCCCCCCCCCCCTTCCTTTCCCGATCTAAACCAAAAACGGCTCACGCTTGGCTGCATCGTCATCGCAAGTTCCCCGCGCATTTTGTAATTTTGTATGTTCCCCTTTGCTTGGAGCGCACCTCCATACGTTTCCATGCCCCAAAGGCGGGTTATGAAACACTCGCTCGCCTTATACATTTCTAGAGACATTCCAAAACTCGAAGCGCCTCATCGCGGCGTAATACCACGTTATGTATTTTAGGAATCAGTGGGAAGCAAAATCCATACGCTGTCCAACCTTGGCCGAGATGTTCCCAGAATGCAATGCGCGTGGTGACGGATTTGTGGTAGTCTATTCGCGATAACAAACACACACACACACATACACACACAGATACACACACAAAGATGAATGGGTGCACCGCGAGCGTGCGCTTAGTATATTTTTATGCAGTACCGAGATTCACTATACTTCGTCAACGGGGCGGGGCAATTGAAATCGAAGCGATGACACTCCTCTCCACAGCCAAGGAGGTTCCATAATGAAACGCGCACAGTGTTTCGCGAAGGGATATTTAGTGGTAGTCTAACGGCCGGGTGCCAAGCACGCGCGCCGCGGGCCCCACCGGCCGCAGAAGGAAACTCTAAAAGAGAAAATATGCCTAGAAAAGAAAACAGAAGAGGCAGAATAGAAGACTCCTAAACGTTCCGAGAAGAACCCGCCAGCTGCGAAAGCTCTAACAACAACAACGAGAAGGAGAACGAAAAGGAGGAGGAAGGAAAGGAAGAGGAGGAGGGGGAGGTGGAGGTGGAAGAAAGAAGGAAGGTAGAGGAAGAAGACTAACAAAAACGTGACGTATATGAAGGTTTGATCGAGAGATCGAAATACAATTGCAAATGTATTATTGGGCCAGTCGGAACAACCCTGACGAACCTCGGCCACAGAAGGCCAATCTCTTCGCAACACGCGTTCTCGTGCCGCGGCTACCGATACGCGCAGGAAGCTGGCGCTTGTTGCAACCGGACGATGCCGTGTCCTTTCGTACGGGTCCTGCCACGCAGACCTCTCCCTCCAAGGTTCGAGTTGCCGGGGCCTGTACCCCGTTCCCCCCAAAGGCTGACAGTGCGTGCTCCTCGGACCAGTCTCATACCTTCATCTTTCGCCTCGTGATCAGGCTCCGTCGCATGCCAGGCTCAAAGAACGGGGTCGGGCGAAGAAAGGGAAGCGTCGTTTGGTCCGGCAAGAGCGTACACCTCCTAGCGTACTGTCAGCTTAGGCGCGAGTGGACTATGGATCCCCGGCGCGGCGTCGGGTTCGAGCTCTCTGGCCGAGACCCGATAACGGGGTCCTCGCCGGCCGCTTATCTCCGCGACTCCAATGCCACCGCCGCTCGCGTGCGGGCCTGTTCGCTGATCCCCCCACGCCGCGGAATTAAACCGCGTCGACTTCGGCCGTAATCCCACTCCGTTCCCGCGCACCGACGCAATCTCGCGAGGGATGCGAATCCGTTGTCCCGCTCTGGTCCCCGTGGTACCACGCGAAAGGTTGGTTGATTCTCGTGGCGAGGTGAGTTCCAGCACATTTGCGGAGTGTGGACGAACGGGTGGGTTCTTGGGGGAACTGCCGAACTGGCCTCGGGTCTAGGACAAAACAACGGCCACCACCCCCACCGAAAGTTGAAACATTTGAGAAAGAGAATGCGCGTAAAAAATGTTGCCGAATCTGAAATGATTTTTTGTTGTTAAATATTTACTAGGGCTTCGTTATCTGGGTGGTGTCGGAAGTGCAGGGCAGTGTGACCCGAGACGAACCTTTTGATTCCGCAGCCTTAGGCTGCGGAATCAAAATGATCAGTTGTCATCAGTTGTCATCAGTTGTCATCAGTTGTCATCGTCCACTGATGTTAAGTCTGGCGTGCCCCAGGGCTCTGTTCTGGGACCCCTTCTCTTCCTTATATATAGAAACGATCTCCCTGTTAGCATTTCTTCGTCGATTCGACCCTTCGCAGACGATTGTGTATTGTATAAAAAGATAGTACATATAGACGACACCTCGACACTTCAAACCGATCTGAGCTCTATTGCTTCGTGGTGCGACAAGTGGCAAATGCGAATTAACATAGATAAAACCAAATATATGACCGTGACAACAAAGAAAACATCAATTAATTGCAGCTACTCTATCAACGGTGTCCCTCTGGAAAAGGTAAATAAATATAAGTATCTGGGTGTTTTTATTTAGAATAGTCTTAATTGGCATGACCATATTAACTACTTAGTTGGGAAAGCAAATCGTTCTTTAGGATTCATCAGGCGGAAGTTTTTTTTAGCTCCTCCCGAAACTCGTTTGCTAGCTTTTAAGCCCTTTGTCAGATCGCAGCTCGAATACGCCAGCATCATATGGTCTCCCCACCAGGACTACCTGATTGACCAAATTGAAAGAATTCAAAACAAAGCCGCGCGCTTCATATTTAGTGACTATTCACCTTACACGAGCGTTTCGGCACTGAAACAAAGGGCTAATTTACCTTTATTAAAAGTCAGGCGCAAGGTCTCCCATCTTACCTTCATTCACAATATTTAATACTATAATGTTAGCCTTAAGGAACTCTTATTACCTCCCCCTCATCGCATCTTTCCCAGACATGATCATCCTCACAAAATTCGTTTATCAAATTGTCGCACTAACCAGTTTTGCAACTCGCCATTACAGCTTGCCATTGCAGAATGGAGCTCTTTGCCCCACCACGTTGTAGATATCATAGATAAAAATGAATTCAAATCATCATGTGAACGTTTGTTTCACATTTCCATGGAATGAATCGCGGGATGGTGTTGTTCTTGTTTTTCATGTGCAAAGATGGTCTTTTCTCTCTCTTTTTGTAGCCTGGTTGGCACGTTGTTTCCTGTTTGTGTAAGTGTGTATTCCTTCCGAGTGGGTGTATTGCATTGTTTCTTGTTTATTAAGCAAATATGTACGATATGTATCGTTTCAATATTTTCGTCGAAAACCTTGTACTCCCCCAAAATACAATGCCCGAAAGCGCGCTTTGAGGTAAATTAAATAAATAAAATAAATAAATAAATAAAAATTCGGTCGATGCCGTGACGAATATCGCATTGGACACAACTCTTACCTTCGGGGGCCACACGCACACACACACACACACAAAAAGAGAGGATATATTCTTACATCTCTTGTCACATATACGAAAACCAAATCTTCAGTTGGACGTACAGCGCACTGGCGTTGAACCGACGCTACCAAATTTCACGAGCGGCTTGATAGCCGAGTTGCACAACTTATTAAAATAGCTAATGCAAGTGTGAATGCGGCGTGATTTTTTTAACCGTTGATAACGTGCGCAGATATACGACGCAGCGCCGTGACATAGCACTTTCGTCGCTGCTTGATTTTCTCCATGGTATCGAAGCGTCGGCTGCAGTCGGCTGAAACGGACTATGGTAGCGTTGCATGTCTAAGAGTCACGTGGGACTATAGAGTTGCTACTTTAAGAAATTTGCGGTCCGACGGGTGGATATACTGTGTTTGTTTTCTTCCACGTATTCAATGCGTTTTGCCTCTTTGCGTAAAACAGCACTCCGCCGTAGTCCACGTATCTAATGCCTCTTCTATATCTGTTGATGCGAGTCCTTTCCCATGGAGTGCTTTGAGGGCTTGGCGCTTTCCAAACTTTCGAGTGGAGAGATGGAAGATTCGTCTTAGGGTGCCCTGATGAGGGCGGAGTTGGCACCTTCGAGGGAGGCCGAGTTCTCGAACGCCTCTAGCACTTGGAAACACGCACGCGAACCTCGAAAAAAAAAAATAAAAGAGCGGGGAAAAAAAAAATGAAACGAATGGTTGCATGGTTTCTTTTTTTGAGACGAGTTGTCCTTGTAAACATCCAGATTCTAGATTGGGGCCGACCTTTCCAATAAGAAGGGTCGTCTGGAAACCGCGAATCCTCCAACCTTTTTCTCTCTTCTGTTGTGCACTTTCGTCTTCCTAATTCTTCTCTTTTGTGTGTGTTCATTTCTCTTTCCTTAGTTTCCCAAGTTCCGCTTGTCGTGATTTTGCGGTGATTGGCCCAAAGGCTCGCTCTTCCTCTCTCTCCCTCTCTCAACTTTCTTGTTTTTTTTTGTTTTGTTTTTTCTGTGAGACAATTTTGATTTTGGGTCTTGGTTCTCGTGCCTGCGTGGACGTTAAGTTTTCCTCTGGTCTGATAGCAGCTTCCCTGCTGGGTTCGTCGAGAGAATAATAATAATAGTAATAAAAATATGAGAATATAAAAAGAAATCAAGAATAAATCCCAGTTATTATTGATGAAAAGTCTCAGGAAAAACGAAGAGTTTAAATCTAAGAGGTGAGGGTTTGTAGATAAACCTTCCGAACTGGAGCGAACACCCAGAAAACTGTTTCTCGGTTTAAACTGATTTTGTATTTTTGACACCGACCGATATTCATTGGTGTCCTTCTTTTAAAGCCGGAAAGTCTGCGGCCTATAGTTACAGTCTATAGACTAAACACGCGACTCCGACGTCACGTCACTTTGGTGACGCTGCTCTCGGCAAAGGCGCGTGCCAGGCGCTTCACGCGGTTTCTGCACATTGGGGCTTGTTCGCAAACAGCGCTCTGACGTGACTTCGCCCTGACCGGTGCTTTGGTCGCACGAGGAGCGGCCTTCGCATCGTGATCTTAGATTTCTCCGTTCAAAAACGAACGAAGAAATTCGGTTTGTTGTCCCCCCGCAGCTGAAGCGTACCGCTAGAGGCGTGACTGTTCCATCTCCTCCCTCCAACGTGCTCTTTTTAAACACACGAGGTGTGGGCCAGCGCCCGGTTCCTACACCGGGTGCGGGCACTGTGCGAGCGCGGGAACCACATTGTTTCGGTGAGGCCGCCCTTTCGTGGTTTCCTTGGGTCACGTGACGACCAGGATTTGCCTCGACAGTCTCGATGTTGCGTTTAAAAAAGCGCAATGAAAGCTTGGAGCCATCAAAGTGTAAAACGAACACCGTCCAAGTTGAGTCTATGACGACGTTCTTAGACTCGTGAGTTTTGGCCAATCGTGGAAAGCCAACCAGAGCGGACGTTTTGGGCGTGCACGTCGGCCATGTAAATAAGCTTCGTATACTTGTTCGTCTCCCGCCTCCACTTTGACCGACGAAACTTCGACAATGGGGGAATCGGACGTGAGAAAAGTTTCGGGGTTTTTGAAAAGGGACGCTACAACAGCCCAGCTCGAACAGGGCTTGGGGTTTGCCGAATATTTTATTCCGAATCTTTGATTCCGCAAATGTTCGGGGCATCCCTACTGAAAAATGAAGAAAAGCGAAGAAAGTGTTGTATTTGAGCTGTTCGTGTAACCTGGACTCTTGGTTTCTTCGCGAAGGAAAGAGTAAGTTCGCGAATGCCCTGATGTGCGACGTGCAAAAGCTCAGTTTGTTTCTTCCTTTTTTTTTTCTTCCGTGGGTTTGAAGAAAGTTAGATTCCACCCTCTCCCCACCCTTTCCCCTAGCCCGTAAAAAGTGAGGCCGGATTCTATGCGGGTAATACGACCCCTCGAGGTCGAAAACCCGAAGGTTCCAATTTTCGGAGTCTTTCCAAGCTACTATCGAAATAAGAGAACACCAACAAACAGACAATCCTTTTAGGACCAACGCTTCCGGTCGTATTGTACCACTCCCCCTATCTACCGCCCTGTTCCATAGATTTCGTGGATATAAAAGGGAACCGGGGAAACTCCTTTTTCTAACCGAAGTGTAGCCAAGAAGGGAGTATACTGCTGAAATTGGGCTACCCGAGAACGATGTTTTTGTTTCAACGTAATTGAAACAAAAACAAACCGAGAAAGCGATTGCAGCTGGGTCGTAGATTTTATTGCGTTTATTTTTAAGGGAATTCAGGCGGATGTGTTTCGGTGTTTTTATGTTTTTTTTTTTTTTTTTTTAATATCGGTGTTTTTCGGAGATCTGTTCCTGAGGGACGCAAACGGTGATTTTTGGTGACAAAATCTCGCGAAAAACTATGAGTGCAGAGTTTCGACAAAAGACAGCCCTTGCCGGAGCCAACGTTTGCGTAAATAGGTACTTTTAAGGTTTTAACGGATTTTGACTTGAATGAATGTTTATCGGTGATTTTGTTTTTCGGTTAAAACCGGAAAGTCTGCGGCCTACTTGTAACGTGCGATTTCCGGGAGAGCAGCCATCTTGCTGCCTCTTCTCTTGGAAACTTGTCCATACTCTGAGCTCGAGACCCCGTTCTTCTCGACCTCCCGGAATCGACGTGTGCGGCTCGGTCTATGGTCGGACGGACGTGGTAGGTTTTCGTGATAGACCTGGACGGCGGTCGTTATTTATTTGGCCCTAAAAGTAGTCCCGCTGCTCCCTTCCATTGTTCCGTCTCTGAGCTGGTTTTTCGGACGTCCGGCCGGTTCGAGGTCGATTCAAATTTTCTTTTTTTTTTCTTTGTGAGGCCTTGTGTGTTTATTTTTGTTGGCAGTTCAGCTTTCTTTTGTGATACGGTCGTGCTAGTCGTTTTAGTGCCGCGCGCTCTTGCAGCGTTTGCTTCTTTTGACTTTGGTTGGTTGTAACCGCTCTGCAGCGTCCCTCTGGCACTGAAATGGACACAGCGTGTTACGAGTATGAAACGGCTTTGTATTCCTTTGCTTCGCCGTCGCGGTACGGTGTAACCCTTTTTTTAATATTTTTTTTGCCAGTATTTTGATACTTTTTGTTTCCTACCGATAATAAAATATGTTGTATTTATGGGTACTCTTTCCTTCGCTGCAAGTGGCAGAATTATTGGTGTGTGTTAGGTTTGGTTGTACTACGGTGAGGGCTAAATGACTCGTATTTGGTTCCTTCTTTTATTGTGTGTGAGGCAAAAATATTAAATTCGGTTAATTCTTTTTGTCGTTTGCAGACACAAGTTTAGTTGCACGCGGTTTCGGTACAAAGGGAAAAAAAATTCATAGTATGTTCCTTTTCTTCACCCCGATCTTCCAGAAAGGCCAAAGAGCCATCCAGATGCAATTAAATAATTAATTAAGTAATTAGTTATGTAATTCAATTATTAATTTAGTTACTCATTCATTTATAAAAAAAAAAACGACCGTGCTCTATATTTCTTTATTTCCAATTAACTTTAAAAAAATATTTTACAAGTTTGGGGAATAGGTATATTCCAGGTGTATATATATATTATATGTGTGTGTGTATTTTTTTAACAAAAATAGAGCATTTGTTTATGTTGTCACCTCAAGAATCGTAGTAAAAAAAGTCAGGCTCCTCGGGGAGCCTTACTGATGTCCTCTTTTATGTGGATAATTAGGATATATGTATGCGAATTTTAGACAAGATATATGTTATCTTATCAAGACGCACACGTTCCAAACGCCGAAAGCATTCCTGTTTCCTCCGACAAGCCAATCTCATAACTACTTCGCGTCGCGTATAAACAATGCGCAAAACTTCCTTTTTGTTGAGGTCAAAACGGGTGTAGTTATATTTTACAGCGGAGCTGTTAAGGGCTAGTTTCCCCAGGATCCTATTCGTCATCAAACGACTTGATGACACAGAACTCTGGACAGCTACCGCTATCTATAAGCGACGGCGGCCACCAGACAACCGGTTTGCTGGTGGTCTGGTTGCCGACGTCGCTCATAGACGGCGGCAACCTTTCCAGCTTTTCCAGTCTGGCTTGCCGACTTGCGGCCGGCCATTACTTCATTCCCACCATAGCACAGCTTCGCTGGTCTTCCTTCTTCACCAAAGTGGAAAGGCTGAAAGTTTTTTTTTTACCCTATCCTACTTTAATGGGGTATAGGAAACTGTAGGAAACGGTGAGATTATAGCGCTGCTGCGCACATCGCCGCTCGTTCCGTTCCTGCTCTTCTTCATCCGAAGAAATGTTGCCGCCATCTATGAGCGACGGCAGCAACCAGTTCTCTGGTTGCCGAGGCTGGAAAGGTTGCCGCGATCTATGAGCGACGGCGGCAAGCAGACAACCGGCAAACACAACACTCTGCGCAGCTACCGCCATCTATGAGCGACGGCGGGAACCAGACTGTGGTGTCGACATGTGTTTGGTACCGGACACGATCCTGAGGCTAGCCCTTAACGGCTCCGCTGTAAAACAATCAAAGCTCGCACGCTCCGAGGTAATCACAGAGAATGGGAGGAGCCTTTCCCGAAACCAGAACCACTGTCACCCATTAGCAAGCGGAAGATCCTCGCGTGTCCGACCGGCGGAGTGATATCTCGACTGCGCGCGGCTCGTCGCCCGGATAGCCCGGATGTAGCCCGGGCTTCGGACGCCCAGACAAAGAGGATCGTCATCGTAGCCATCGCTTCATCGCGCCATGGCACTCTACTCTCGCTAACTTGACGCCTCTCGAGGAAGAGATGCTTCGATGAACAGCCGACGTGGAGTCCATCTCTTAGGATGCGACACCGTTGCACGCCGTCGTATATTCGAGCGCAGCAAATGGTGGACCTCGGTGTATTTGATCTTTTATTGCTTTTTTTTCATGGGGAAATTGGCCACGCATTGTCGTGATTTAATCATTCAAAGATTTCTAGGATGCTTAGAGCCCGCAGATTGAGTTATCGCCATAATTAGGCGATCTCGGAAACCTCCTCAGGGCCCCTTTAACTACGGCCTTTTGTGTCTTCGCGGAACGTTGGTTTCCAAGTCCATGCATGGTGGTAACGGTATTGCGGTAACGCTACGCTAAAACTCTTCATTGGCCGTCCGTCCCTCCCGTTAATCGGCCCATGGCCCGTTTGCCCGAAGCGCGGATAAGCGCTAACCGCGCTTATCCGCGCTTCGCTAAAGTTAGGCGCAGTACCTAGGAGAGGGATTTTGAAATCACGTGACTGGCAGAAGCTTGTATCACGGTCGAGCTGCGGGAAAGCGAACCACAGCAAAACAGACGTCTGGCGTATCGTTATCTGGCCCCGCGCCTCAGTCACGATCGTGACAGGCTACAGCATGAAACTTCTACGACGTCACCAGGCAGACATCGAAGGACCACATTTGTGGACACGGTTATCAAACAGTAGGAGACGGGGCCCAGTCACCGAACTTTTTCCAGTTACTGATCTACATAACAACTTCCACTCGTCTCACCCTACTGACGCCATCTTCATTGATTTCTCAAAAGCATTCGACACGGTTCCTCACCAACGTCTCCTATATAAACTTTCAAAACTAAACATTCACCCTTCTATTATCCACTGGATCGCTCAATTCTTAAGTAACCGTAACCAGGCTGTCCACCTGGGGCAGGACAAATCACCTAGCCTTCCCGTAATATCAGGTGTTCCGCAGGGCAGCGTTTTGGGTCCGCTTTTATTTCTTATCTATATTAATGACCTTCCTCTCCATATAACATCTTCCATAAGGCTTTTCGCAGATGATTGTGTTATTTATCGTCGTATTACTAAACCTGAAGAGTCTTTAAAGGACCCATGAAACGAATTTTGGGCTGGAGTAAATCAATTTATATTGGGATTTTACTAATAGCACATCGTTCAGTGGGCCAAAAGAACAAAGGTAGAAAGTCAGAAGCCTGACTTTCGCTACAAAAATTTGCAAAACATAGCGGACTATTTCGTACCTCCTTCCCTTCGTAAACTCTCCGCCTTTTCACTGTGATACATCCGCGGACCCCGCAGCGCGTCACCGGGCTACTAGCCACCATAACCGGGCCCCCACAGCGCGTCACCAGGGCCCAAGCGTACGTCACACGACACCGGACCTCACTTAATCCCTTTACCCCTAAGCTGACATTGCGGTGGAAGCTACGCGCTTGCCGGACCAATCAGCCGCCTCCCTTTCATCACCTGACCTCATTCTCTGCGGGTCGGCATGCGCGAGAGGGCGTGATCACGTGGAAAATGTGTGGCTGGCCCAACGAGCACGTAGCTTCCACAGCACTGTCAGCTTCGGGGTGAACGGGGTGGGGAAAGCAACTAGTCGGAATTTTGAGCGACGGGCTAATCTTCTAGGGGGACAATGGCTGTGTCCGGGCTACACAAGCGAGATTCCGAGCAAGAGGGGACTCCCTTCTTTCCGACTTCTTGAACTGTTTGGTACAATGCGCGATTTATGAGTTGAGGAGGAAAGCTAAACAGAAAAAAGTTGAAAAAGCGTTTCATGACTCCTTTAATAGTGCAGCAGGATTTAAATATGTTTTCACTATGGTGTAACACATGGCAGATGAAAGTTAATGTCACCAAGAGTAAACTATTAACATTCACTGGCCAACGAACGCCTGCAATACGAAATTATACATTACAAACTCTGCCTCTCGAAAAAGTGTCCAGCTACAAATATTTAGGTGTAACATTTTCAGACGACCTAACCTGGAATACCCACATTAACACTGTAGTTTCTAGTGCTTGTAAATCTCTAGGATATATCAAACGTAACCTTCACAGTACCCCGCATTGTGTTAAACTAACAGCCTATAAATCCTTTGTGAGGGCTAAATTGGACTATGCCAACTTTATTTGGTGGCCGCATCAAGCTTACCTTATTAACAAACTTGAATCAGTTCAGAATAAAGCATCTCGCTTCATATCTCATGACTACTCACGGACATCAAGCGTAACCGCACTTAAAACAAATCTAGACCTTTGCCCACTGGCCGAAAGAACTAAACTTGCTCGTCTTGTCATGTTCCACAAAATCTACTATTCCTCTTCGTCATTCCGAAACCATTACTACCAACCTCCATCTCACATCTCCTTACGTCGTGACCACAGCCAGAAAATAAACCCTCTATTTGCGAGAACTAATAAATTTCAAAATTCCCCGCTCTCTCTAGCCATCAATAACTGGAATTCTCTTCCTGAGGCTATTGCTCTCGAAAATAATCCAGCTAAATTCCGCGATCTTTGCAAGGCACACCTCAAAAGTGTTTTTCGTTAGTCTAAATGTTTATGTCGGTAGCTAGTCATTAGTTTTTTTTTTTTTTTTACCATGATATGCATCCTGATGCGATTTAACCCTAGCCATTTTTCGGCAAATATTACTATTTGTATTTGTTTGTGAATCTACTTTTGCTTTTGTTTGTTTTTATGTGAGTTTGTATTCTTATCCCCCCTCAGGTAATGCACTTCTGTAGAAGTGCCTTTGAGGTATAATAAAATGAAATGAAATGAAATGACATATACGCCAGAAACGACCCCAACGAACTAAACAAAAATATTGACGTTCATGTTTAGACAGCGTCGTATCTTTAAGGTACGGCAAAATTAGGGAGTTTTCGTAGACCGTGTTTTTCCCTCCGCTAAACCCTCCGCAACGAAGAAACCGCTACTGCGCCTGCGCGCCGGTGGCCTTGGCAGTAGAGTTCCGGGTAACGTACCGTTTTGCGGAAAGCGTTGCGGGACTGCGAAAACAATCTACGAAAACTCACTATTGTCACTCGCTGTAGATAATGAGAACTTTAGCGTGTGTAGTGCAAGACTTCTAGCTTGAGGTGTTCAGCGTGCGTCAGGCAGTAGTGATACACGACCGCACACCGGTGCGGTGCTCATCCAGATCGAAACGGACAGGGCTGGTGGTCGAACCCAGGATCCCTCTGAGGGTGGTGCGAAGTGCACGTTGCAGAAGCGTTCTGGATCTCGCCGTCAGCACGCGCTCAGCGGCGACGGACACGGCCATGGCTGCCGATGGATGCCGCCCGTAGCTTTTGCTGGGACGTGAGGAGTTGGCCGGGGTCTGAAGAAATTCCTCCGTCCTTTGTTGTCCCGGTGCCTTTGTGCCCGCGCCTCGCGGTGCGCTGGGGGTTTTGACGGCGGCTCTCGGCTTTTAGGTCGGCCGCTCCACCGTTTTTGTTTTCTTTTCTGTCTGGATTCGCGACCGTTATGTAGGCGCAGCGTCCGCTTTCACGGAGCTTAATGCGTCGTTTGAACTTCACCCTGACTTGGAGCCGAGCTGCCGATCAAGCGCAGCCGGGACCTAAGGATGCGTGACATGGCGCTCTTAAAGTATGTGCGACCCACTTTCGCAGCTTCCTGTTTTGTCCGCTAGGCTCCGAGAGCTTTTGTTTGTACTATCGTGATGTTTAGACTGCTAGATGTTTAGGCTGTGTGACCTTGATCGGCCCCACTATGACGACACTTTTACTCGCTTTAGACGAGAATTTTAGGGAGTGTTGCGCATGACTGCTAGCCTGGGGTCTTTAGTGTGCATCAAGAAGTTGTGGTACACACACCGGTACGATGCTTATCTAGGTCGAGATGGGCAGGGGCGGGGACTGAGATCGGAGCCCAGGATTACTTTGTTCTGCAACACTTTTCGCAACTCGTGCTCCATGGTGCAGCATGCTCATACATTCGGCCGCCGACCTCCTCCTCCCCCTTACACCTATGCTAACGTACATAAAAGGAACGGCTTGCATTTTACGCATTGATCTGTGGCGATGTCACGAGGTTCTTAGTAAGGAAATGGTGTTCAATTAAGTTGGACGAGAGCCACTTGAAGTGAAGGATAACATGAAAAAAGGGAACGACTAAGAGAAGTTAAGAATAATAACTTGAAATGTCCAATATTTACGCGGAGATGCTAGAATGCTAAAAAAAAAAAAAGAAGATAGGAGCGGGAGGAAAAAACGGAGAGGTTAACCAAGCCGGCCTGCCTCGGTTGGCTACTCTGGGTTGGGGTAGGGTGCCTTCATGTGCGCTTTGCTTAGGGTGATGACATCTGACCGTTTTGTTCCCGATGCTCTTGTTTCTTTTTTTGTTTCTTACCACGTTAATGCGCGTCTCCCGACACGAGCCCTTGGCATTGGCAATGCTACGGCGCATTTTGTTAGCGGATATTTCCTCGTAATTTTCCCGAGAGCGCATGTGGTCGGCATCAGAGACAAAAGTCGCTGGATCGTAGGAAAGTAGTGCCAAGCTCCCCGTATGGTTGCCATCTTTGTCCGTGAAATGAGCAATTTCTCCTTGACTCCTCCGTTCTTGGTGAGCCGATCTGAATTCGCTGGTGACGGGTAGCTTTATGGGGACATTTCTTGTATGCCGAGGTTTCGCTATCCACACACCGGCGGAACAGGCGTAGATCTTCTTACCATCACCATATGCTGTGTCGGTGCTTGGAGGCATTGAAGAATAAGTTTACTGTTTTAAAATACGCAAGAAGAACAATATAATTGTAAGACATCCGTGGAGATGGGCATGATTGTTAAGTTAATTGAAAACACAGTTCCAAATACGCTTAAATCGGCGACGAACGTTTCCAGTACCATGATTCTCCACGGTGATCTTGGCGCGACTGGTTTAGAACGACCCTCTGGAAGCTTCGAAGGCTTGAAGGGACCGAGATGGCGATTTTCATGGCAACGTAGACTTATTAGCCAATCGTCTTGCGAGGTTTTGGTCGCCTGTATGTTAGTATCTGTTTATGCCCGGCTAGCAGGCATGAAAGGCAATGGTTCTGCTTTCCCACGATCCAGTGACTGGCATCACCCTAAACAGAAGGACATTGAGGCAACCTATAGGTTGGCGAAAGGGGGTGGATCTAGGTATGGTTCCGAGTTGGTGGTCCTTGAGCATTTGAAAATGCTCAGAGGACTGTTTGGGCGCCTTTACAAAGGCTGGTTAGCTGTGGAGAACGGGTGACCTGGCTGCATTTACACTTTACTGCGGAGATTGTGTTGCTTGGTGTAACGGATCTTTAGCTTCGACTGAAATATCGCGTGCTAGTTCATGCATAAGTCATTCAAGTTAGAAACGCCTCGCAGGGACCCCTTAAATGGAGACCTAGTGGCTGCATCTCGACAATGGAAGGAGGCACTTGGCCTTCTCTCCGTAGACCCAGTACAGGCCGCTGGTCACACCCACGTGTCTTATGTTCCTATAGGCCCGTTTCTCTCGGCCAGGAGGCGCTGTAGAGCAGAGATGGCAAAATTACTTTTCCAGCGTAATAAAATTACACTCCTCCATACTTTCATCAGGAATACGCAAATGTAATTAAATTAAATTCAAGATTACCGCGGACTAAAAGTAATGACATTGCAATTAGTTTTTAAACGTAAGGAAATTACTTCGAAGTTACTTTTCGATCCCTTCGGGCAGTAATTCGTGCCCGTGACGACGGAAGTGTTAAATGTAATGTAGAGCTTCTTAAAATAGGACTACAACAGATAGGTCACCCGTTTCGCTGTTTAATCATGATCGGTTGATGTGATTCCGTCTTCCTGATTTCGGAGAATTCGTCCACTTTGGTTTGTTCGGGCCACTGCGACTCGTTTTTACACGAAGATGTAACGACTTTTGGGAGATGTGCTGAACTGCCGATTCTGTGGCCATTGGTGAACGGGATCCATCGTTCCCGAATCCATTTTGCGCGAGGTTGAGGAAATGTCTTATACTTCCGACTCGGAAGAAGTCAAATCGCTTTCTTTCAAGAGCGCTGGTCAACGCACTCCCGGACATTGTTCTGGTGGAGTACTGCTCCATGACACCAGATGTGCGCGAATTATCGCGCGTTATCACGCAAGGGCGGCCGGATGGTATCTGGGGTGAAACGCCACCAGAGAAGGAAAGAGGCAGAGGGCACCTCCCGAAATGGGTCCTTCCCCAACGAACCAGCGGCTATATTGGCGCCTTTGCTTTTCCCTGACTTAGCTGCCCAGGGTGAGCTTGCTTTGCTCGCTTTTTGCCGTTTCCGACTATATTCCGTTCAGCCATAAGCTGATGGCAGCTCCTCCTTAGCTTTAATCCTCCACTCAAAAGTGAAATGAGAAATCACGTGGGGGTGACGTGCTGGCCGGGGCACCGGAGGCGATAAATCCGAGCTTCCACCGTGCTTTTTAAGCGCTCCATGAAATTTGTCATTCTTAAATGATGATAAGGGCCGTCCCGGCACTCATTGGCCACGAATTCAAATTCAAATATTCGTCGACGGATTGATCGTTGACGAGCGCATACGTTTGAGAAACGCACTGCTCGTGCACTATTCATGAGCTGGGTTCGGCTGACGTGCTTGGGGCAGTGCGGATGCATCGCAGTCAAAAGGCGGATAGCTTTCGAAAGAAAGAAGGTAGGAAATAGTCCACTATAGTTTTCAATTTTCGTACCGAAAAGCAGGCTTGAGCCTTTCTACGCTCGTGCGCTAGTTTTATTTTGGCGCACTAAACGATATGCGATTAGTGAAATCCCAATTTATTCCAGACGAAAATTTATTTCATGGTCCCTTTAAAATTAACTCCCGACTCCTCGTCGCAGGTTTTCAAATGTTTTGACATCTTACTGGCGCGCCCTCCACATTCTAGCCTGGAACGGTCCCGATGACTTTGCGTATTAAATCCGTCTTGACTGGAGTTTCTCGGGCTGTGGCGTTCCATTGATGTTTTCACTCGAAAGCTTTTCTTTATCCATGCGCTTCGCCTTTCGACTCCGCCTTTGTGTGTTTGTCTCGCTCTCGACTCCCGCGTCACATATTTTGCTCTCAGATGCGCTTCAGAGAAAAATGATTACGAAAGTAATTAGTTATTTACTTAAAATTACAGCTTGGAAGTAACTCATCACATTACTAAATTACAGGAATAGAAAAGTAATTCATGACATTACTCGTTACAGCAAAAAGTAATTTAATCACAATAATTACATTACGGTAATGTCATTACTGCCATCTCTTCTGTCATAGTTTCCTATATAGTGACTAAACTTGGCAGATCGCCCCGAGAAGCGGCCGCCGAAATGGAAGAGGTGGAGCGGCAGACAACGGATGAGAGGAGAGCCACGTCACTAGCGCTCCGCTGCGGCGAGACGCCGAAACACACTTCTCCGGAGCGAACAAGTGTGTTTCGGATCCTCGCCGCTGCAAAAGCTGTGCGCTGACGTCCAGGTTCCCCGAGAAATGGCTCTTTGATGCTCTGTGCTACCAGATCCTCGCGCTCCCAATCTGCGAACGGCCACTCTATGGCTCCGTCGTCAAACTGCCAGGCTTTGTGAGTTTAGAAGAGGCTATAGGTATACAGTTCTACTGTGTCGAAGATGTACGTGCGCCTCTTCGACACTCATGTGCAAACATTCCTCCCCATGCTACCGCGCATTGCCGTAAGCGAGCTTGACGAAGTTCGATCGAGCGCGGTTGGACACTCCCGCTGCCGTCGGGGCAGGGGGAGGCTTCGTCGAACGGTTTTGTACGTCTTTTGTCCGCGCTTCCTCTCTTCTCGTATAAAAAGAAATAAATAAACTCGAAACTCCGTTAGCGAAGGATGCCCCACCCGAGAAAACGGGAAGCACATGAACGGCAGACTAAAAAATAGCTCTCTCAGAACGAAGGATATTTAAAAAAGAAAAGGCCGTAAAATCCGCGTATTTCTTTTGTCGTCCTGGCAGGAGACTTTGTGTGTGTTTTGCGAGTGTGCGTACGTGTTAAGCTTCCCTTTTCCGTTCGAGTGCCCTTGGAACGTCCAGGAAATAGCGGTGCGCAAACTGAGCGGGAACATCGTTCAGCGTCCGGTGCCTACGGCGGGGCGAGGTTCCCGCAGGTTGGCTTTTCCGCTTCGCCCGGAGGCCCGGCGGGGAAAGTGTTTGCGCAGGGCGCCGCCGCCCGCCGTCAAGTCAACACTCGAACGTCGCCACCCTCGGCGAGCACTTTTCTTTTTAGTTTTTGTTTCGTGTTACTGTATAGTGCTGCGCGAGTATGTTCGTTATAAGCGGGTTGGTTAATATCAATGCGGTTATTAAACAAAAAACGAGCTTCCATTTTGTTCTGCGCTGGCTCATTTTTTTTTTTTTTGCGATATTTCGGTTGGTTGATATATTTCTGCATGATACACAGAGCACCGTGAAAGGTATGTGGCAAGGAATTATGTAAAATCGGGCTTATACTAAATATTTTTTACTTAGAAATTGTGATTGGGGAGGGTATTTGTTACGCTCGTGGCCTCCGCTGGGGGGAAATTCGTGGCTAGCAGTTGGTCGCAAGAGCTGTCAAGCATCGCGCTGAAGGTCATGGAAACGATTTCGGTCAATGACGTGCCCTTATTTTGTCGACAGTTGTTTCTTATAGTGCATTGGTACCAGACTTAATCGTAATCGTCTGATTGCATTTATTAGGAAGTAATCACGAGAGTAATCTGAGTACTTTCGGAAGTACCAGAATTACTGGTTTCGTTACATATTTTCTCTCCTTTTTTTAATGAAGTTCCTTATACGATTATGCTACCAAGGAATCTTCAAATCAAGTCCGCGAGAGGAGGATAGTGTTGCAGAAGTGGGGAATTCGGAAGGTAATTAGTTCAGAATTCGATGATTCGAATCCGATAATGGATGGCACGAAAGACCCACCGTTTTCAAGTTCGACAAACAATCTGACATTTTTAAAATGTCAAGGGATCGGAAAAGTAACTGTTCATTACTTTTCTTCTCGAGCAATCGTGTAATGTATTGCATACTTCATAGCCGATTCCTTTTCTCGAGTAAGGCGTGCTAGATTGATTGATACAAAGTTTCAATCACGTTTGTCAGCACGATTGTTCAGGGTGGTTCGAGCAGTACTGGGAAGGGTGGCGTATTGCTCCCCCTCGCGGCTAGAAAACAAAAACAGCTAAAAAAAACAAAACCAAACAACAACAACAACAACAACGACAACAACAACAACAAAACAGTGCTGTTGAGCGAGAGGAAAGCCGTAAGGAGTGTCGCTGTCTAGCCTGGGCAATAATTGGTTCGGCCTGCTGAGGATTGTAGTGACATGCTGTGTGTTCTTGACAGCCGATTGGTTGATTTCTCCGAAGCTTGCAGTGACGCATCAGATTGGCGGTACATGGTTGGATCTTCTGACATGTAGCCTATACGTCACGGCTTTTAAAGCACTGCATTTGCCTGATTTTAACTCGCTTATAAACACAAGACTGTTGTTCATAGGCATTTTTGGGATAGTCAATTTAAAGTTCTATATGCACCTTCTCGTATTTTTAGACCCGAAGAGCATTACCGGATACCTCACTGTTTGACAAGATTCGGAAAACGGGCTAGTAGTTACTATGTACCAGCATTTATGAACAAACTACCTTCTAGTATTCTAAATTTAAGAACAAAATACAAGCTCAAGAAAGCCCTGAGAAATTTTAGTTCGTAAAGTGCTCACTAGTTTGCGTTCGTTGTTCTAATTTCTTTGTGTGGATTTTATTTTACATGTTTCCTTTTTGCAAACGGCTGGTTTCACCGATTGTAAGACGCTGCTAGTCAAGCCCAATGTGGCTTAGGCATATCTGACTTAACATACGTTTTGTTCATTTGCAATAAAATTATTATTATTTTTAATATTATTATTTATGAATATATTTGCGATTTCTGAACGAATACTAGAGGGGTTGAATTCTGATTTAAAACAAGTGCCGTGGAACTATTTTTGCATGTCCCTGATTTTGTGCAGTTTTCGCATGTTTTTTTTTTTAGATGTCTTTGAGGTTTTTGTCGCTAGAGGAAATGAAAATGTTATAATCCCTTCTATATAAAAGAGAAAAAAAAAAGGGAACCGCGTCATTTTTTGTTTAAATATTTTATTATCTTTTTCTAATATGAGGTATTAACGATTGAGTGATTCGATTGGCACAAGCAGTCTAGAAATCGACAGTTCCATTTGCGAGTTGGATGAAGTTCGGCTTCTCGTTGATTGGTCACGAGTTCGAACGGAACGCTGACGCTACGCTCGTGTCCAATCGAATTCGGCGTGTGTTGGTCTCCGCTAGGCGGCGGACACGGATCAGTGTTTGTGACCTTGGCGCTACGCGGGCCATATGCGAACAGGATTCCTAACCTAACCTAACCTAACGTTACCGACTCCGGCAATTGCGTCGCAGTTACGATCGGTAACGAGTCTTTCTTTTCCCTTTAATGCCACTCGAAGGTAGGCACGCTGGTGTCGATTCGTAAATACAACCTCTTCTATTTTCCTCGGGCAGATTTGTTGTCAGGGTAAAGGGTTAGTCAACCTGGACGTTAAGCGACTCGCGCGTCCGCCGTTTAAAGCCAACTCGGCAAGAGCAGCGTTACTGAAAGCTAAATTTGTATGCATGCACCACGCAGCTGTACTCGTGTAGTAGGGGTAGGCAGTATGAATAATGGACACGGGTCGTTTACACTATTTCTATGGTCATTGACCGAATGAAAACGTGAGGGCGTCTCTTCGGCCGGCCTTGCAGCAGGCTCTCGTTGCTTCTTGCCGTGCTTTGGCTTTGCGTTTGAGATTCACGCAGTTTTGTGCACGTTGCAAAAAAAGAGTAATTGATTACAATTGCAATTATTATCCGGTAAAAGTGTTAAATTGGATTACACGATTACTTGTCAAGAAAAGTAATTGTCCGTTACTTAACAATGTCTAACCTTAACTTTTCCGATTACTTCCGATTTTCGAACCGACAGATTTTTTTCTGCCGCGGTTTGAAAACGAGCCATTTGTACCGTTCTTTATTGGATTGGGACCACCGGATTACGAACTCCCTATCTTGTCAATATACCAATGTTTGTGGACGATCCTCCTGACGCAGACTCGGTTTCGACGGTTCCACGGTAGGAAACTGGTACGGACGAAAAGGGCGCCATCGGAAAGGGGAGGGAAAAATAGGAACGGTTACGAGGAATTTGAGAACTTCCAAAAGAAATCGTGTGCTGTGCAGCGGACGCGGTATTTTAGTCGTGTCCGGCACAACTGGCAAGGTCGTAATCGCGGGAACCTGGTTAAAGTGGACTCGGTTGTGTTTGAACTACTCCATATATAAATTGAATCTTTTTTTTATTCTGGTTATTTTTGGAAGGTAGACAAAAAACAAGTTCACGCAAAATATATGTCTTCCGCTCCTGGAGTGAGCTATATACCTCTACGAAAGTAATCTGCATATCCAAACTTTCTTTTTTTTTTTTTTTCAGCGCGCATTTACATGAGTAGCGGACGTTTCCAGGGGCAGTTTATTAATTTTTCAGCCACGATCGTTCCTGGGTACAAAGCGTCGGTTTTCTGGCGCTGTTCTTTCAGTTATCTTCTATTTTTTTATATATATATTCCTTCTGCCGTGGGAAAGAATAACGGTGGAGGGAGCAGAAATGAGTCTCCCGAAATTGGATGCTGGCGAGTGTGGAATGTTTTACCTTGCGATAGACCGGAGAGGGCGCTACGAGCCACCGAGGCCGATCCAAGGACGTGCAAGCCTCACGTGACCTTTATGAGGGATGCGGATTGGATTGGATTGACTGGGCGCGGGAGAAAGCAAGAAAAATCGTCCATTTTGCTGAATTGGAAAAGAGCCGGCCGACTTGGGACGAAAAAGGGATGTACGGCGGCTCCTAGGGTAAGGGAGCGAGTAGGAACGTGGGGAACTATGGGGACTCCGAATAAAAGTATGGGGAAGTAAGGAGTGGATACGAGGGAAAAACAGTGAGATTGGGCTGGAGGATTGTTTACGGGTAAAATGGAAAGGGAAACGTGGGAAGAGGCGTTCTCGATTGGCTGGTAGTGCAGGCGGAGGGACCTTGAAAATGGCTACGGGAAAGAAAGAGGTAGTCTGGGGGGCAGACATGCCGGTGTCCGAGGGAAAGGGTAGAAGATACAGAGTTTAGGGACTGTATCAACGTTGGGGAGTTTTAGTGAATCGTTCCGATATCTCTTATCGACTGATGCCTCGTTCTGATTGATGGCGAAGCGATAATGAGATGCTCGGGGTTATATTCGCGCCTTGCGTTTAACAAGCAATCCGTGATTGCAGGAGGTGTAGACCGGGAGTAGAGAGGAAGGAAGAAAATGAAACCGGCCGGGTAAGGAGTTTAGTCAGTGAGCTTTGTTTGTTTGTTTTGGACACAGCGGGGCAAAAAGGCAGATGTACTCTTGACGCGTAAGCACTGATACTGGGATGGAAACTTGAATACAGGAGGGACAGAAGAACATGGAGAGACAGCGTCTCAAAAAGGGGATGTCCACTTTCTTTGGTCCCTTCTATTTTCTCTTCGAGTTTCATTCCCAATCCAGGGGTTTAAGCGTCACAAATAAATCGACAAAGAAAAGAAAAGAAAAAAAAAATACGGGGAATTCGAGAATTCAGCTAAAACTACAATTTTGTAGCAAAAACGCAACATCATATTATATACACTGTGTAGGGACTAGCTAGGGATAGAAGGGCCAAAGGTGCAAACGTCTAGGGAAAGGAACGTTCCCCGGGGATCGCATCTTCTCCTGGAGCGCAGGGGCGAAAAGGCGAAGCGCGTTAAAGCGATGAAGGAAAAACGGTCGAGGCGGTCGAGCTGCGGTCTCGGTGTTTCCCAAATGCACTTAGGCACGAGCTGGCTCCGGGCTTCTTTTGGGGGCGTTGAGGTTTCCTTCCTTCTAGTTTTGTGTGCTCGGAACGGTGCTGTTGTGCTTTCTCTTTC
>NW_024609837.1:50116894-50195070 GCF_016920785.2 Ixodes scapularis
CCAGCGCGTCGAAGGACACTCGGGCCGGATCGCCGAGAGTCGGCGCAATCCGAGTGTGGGTCTTGATAGGCTTCGGTGGTTCAATGCTTGTTTTCTCCTCGAGAACCGTAGTAAAACAAAAAGTTGGGCTCATCGCGGAGCGTTAATAATTCCCCCCTTTTATGTACAGGGTGTCACAAAAGAACATTTACACGGTCTTCTTTACCGCAAACATAAACTAGGCATCGCCGAACGCTCATTCTCCGGCCAAAGGTAGAGCTAGAGGTCACAACCAGATGCCAAAGTTTCAGCCCGATCCGATAACTTAATCAAAAGTTACGAGTGATTTCCTGAAAATGTTGATGGGAACTTTGAAGCCTATTTTGGGCCCGTTTTTCGGTTTCTGGTGCCATAGAGCCCCATGTGCTTGAAAACTCCGTCAGCCGCCATTTGCCCATCGAAAATTTCAGAAAATCAATTATAACTTTTGATTAAGTTATCGGATCGGACTGAAACTTAGCCATCTGGTTGTGACCTCTTGCGCTACCTTTGGGCGGAGAACGAGCGTTCGGCGATACCTAGTTTATTTTTGCGGTAAAAAACGACCGTGTAAGTTTTCCTTTGTGACAGCCTGCAGATAACTAATTCATATACATAGGTAGGTGCATCTTAGATTATATGTTATTACCTTATCAAGACGAGCACGTGTCAAACATCAAAAGCATCGCTTCTTCCTCCGACAACCAAATCTCGTAAGAACTACTTCGCGCACCGTATGTACAATGCGCTAAAACTTTTCTTGTTTTTTTTTCGTTGAGGTTTAAAACGAGTATAGGACCTTTTAGAGAAAAGAGCGCCCTCTTTCGCACAAAAAGGCAACTAGCCCCCCCCCCCCCCACCCCCCCCCCCCCCCCCCCCCCCCCCCCCCCCCCCCCCCCCGACGCCATCTTAAAGGGTAACGCGTCGAATGCCGATAGGTGCACGTTTCAGGGGGATCGGTGGCTGAGTGGGCGGGCTAGCGCACACTAGCTCGGAGCACGTTGAGCGAAAACTCGCGCTGTAGAACCCTGGGATCCTGGGCGCAGTCTCCACCCCTGCCCGTTTCGATCTGGCATGAGCATCGTACCGGCGTGCGGTCGTGTATTACTACTGCGTGGTGCACGTTAAAGAACCCCAGGCTAGCGGTTTTGCTGCACTGGCTAAATTGCTCATCTACAGCTAGGAGGCTCGTCGCCCGTTGGGGCAAGACCCCAGTTCTAGGCTGTATAAACATACACACAACCCAATTTTTTTGTCTATGTGCACGCTTCAATGTTGCAAGGACTAATCACAATGCTTTTGCGTTTTATTGTGTAGAGCCAGACGGAGGGTGGTTTGGTTACCCGAATTAGTTAGAACCTTCGTTTGTCTTGTTGATGATGCAACTTTTTCAACTCTTGTATCCACGGAAAACTTCCTTATCTTTTACAACAAGGCGGCCGTGAGCGCATCACATAAGCACACGACACACACACACACAAAAAAAAACAATGTTCAAGAAAGTAATCCACTCTCGCCTTTAATACATTCATGGTACAACTCATTCGCTTGTTTTTACTCAAAGCCGAAAAAAAAAAAAAAAAAAAGGATCTTCGGCAGTTGTATTTCAGCTATGACGTCCTCACCACACCAAGAAACTCGTACTGGGGCGATGTAAACAAACCTGGAACATCCTTCAAGATGGCGTCTGCTGCACCAATCTGCCCGACAGATCTAGATTCTTTTTTTTTTCTCACTGTTGTCAGACTTTTTTATATTGGTCTATAGGTGATGTTGATCAAACGTGCTTATGGTTCTTAGTTACTTAACGCCTATTCCATAATGTGCCCCCGTCAGTTTTCCAACACCTTCCGAACGTACACAGCGCAAGAGAGTTGATATAAAAACGTCCGACAGCCTGTTTTTTTTTGGTATTTTTTAGCATCTTTTTTTAGAATTGAAGGCCGGTTTTTAAACTTGCCGATGTTCATTATGGTCACCACTGTGAGCTGAGAAATTGGATGCTGGTCACATCTTGTTTGAGTGAAATTCGAAAAAGGGACAATCTTGTGTTCGCGAAGGTTGTATGTATACACTATTCGAATGTGCGTGAACGAACGATTGCTGGACTTTTCTGTTTTTCTCCTTAACTTTAAGTGATGTCTTCAAAACAGGTATTGTGATGGGAAGCATTCACTTGGGGCACTAACCTAAGCGGCAAAACTTGGGCATTGACAAAATACCTTTTGAAATGAAAAGAAAAACAAAAAAACTCCGATGTCGTGTTTGCGGTAACAGTGTTGCGCAGTGTTATCTTGATTATGTTTTGTTCTGTTTATTTTTTACTGTACGATCCAGCCATCCAGATTAATATACGCTTGTCGACCGCATTGTTCTCATTGAACGAGTTCAATCTCTCCGCAACAAACCATCTCTATAAACGCGACCTCCGACGCGCGTATTCCCTCTCGGAAGAGTTGCTGCTCTTGGCGAATCCCCGAGCGTCGTGTTTACAGATTGCGAGTGAATTTACGGTGCCTTATGGCGTGACTCGTTTCTCGGCACTCCCTTGGAACGTTCCGGAGCGTTGAATAGCACCCCAACGGGAGCTGTATCGTTCCCTGTGCACGCTGCGCCTATCTTTCCGGCCGGCGGTTCGGGACGCCTATTGTCTGTCGCGCGCCCTGGCCCCTTTAACGACCCATCGCGAAATAGATCGACCCAGTTGCTTCTAAAACGGCCCCTATTTACTGCCCGGAACCGTTGACGCCGAAGCCGGCCGTAGGCCATTGTTGGCCCTGCGGAATTTCTCCGAGCGAGGCCGACTTAGCTGGCAGCGATGGCCTTGTCGCACGAGCGCTTAGAAATCTATGTCCTGGCCTTGTGTCGTCGTCGTCTTTACTTGTGTAATTAACCAACTATCCGGGGAAAGGGGGGGGGGGGGGGGGGTTCGGTGGCCGATAAAGTCATGTGATCATTCTTGGAAAAGTAACGTCAAGCCCCCCTCCCCTTTCCCCGTTCGGGCGCCATTTTAATTCATGGAATGAGCAGTTTAGCTCTTGACTTTTCCATTCTTGGTGTGCCGATGACCTCTTGCAAAATCGAAGTGATGCTTGGGGCGTAGTGCCGTGCGAATCATCTTCGGAAAAAAATTGGGTTGTGTGTATGTTTATACAGCCTAGAACTTGGTCTGCCTCACAGGGGCGACGAGTCTCCCAGCTGTAGATGAGAAATTTAGCCAGTGCAGTACAACCGCTAGCCTGCGGTCTTTAACGTGCATCACGCAGTAGTGATACACGACCGCACGCCGGTACGATGCTCATCCAGATCGAAACGGGCAGGGGTGGAGATTGAACCCAGGATCCCTGGGTTCTGCAGCGCGAGCTTTCGCTCCACGTGCTCCGAGCTGGTGTGCGCTAGCCCACTCGGCCATCGATCCCCATCTCGGCAACCCCGTGGCCGCAATTTCAGTTTCGTTTTGCCAACCTCACTTCACGACATCCCCTTGACGACCGAATACAGTGCTTGCATCTTAGAATATGGGACCGTAAATTTTGAATACTGTAGGTGTTGCCTACCAATACAATTAATATTAAATGCTGGAACACGTCCTTTTTTTTTCAGGGGGGTTGTAGTGGGAAATGAACCGCAATCACTGCTGTTGATTTGCCAATCGACTGCAGTGATTTTCCCGTGATCCTTGGGTTTTTGATATCTGTGTGTACTTGCATGTGGTCGTACCTTGACCAGTCTTTGGCTTGGAAAAAGTGTAAAAAAAAAAAGCGTGTAAAAAACGACAGCTGCCGCAGAGCTGACCAGCTGCCAAGTTGTTTTCTCCTCTCGGTTCATCCGCTTGGTGCCGTCTTGTCAAGACCTCGCTCCGCCCATCGCTCCAACTGCGTCGCCCGCAGCGCCGCGAATATTACAGGAGCTGTGCAACGATATTCAGTTGGAATGTTTTTCACTTGACACGAGCTTACTGGCACTAGTGGGACTCAAGGATACTCGCACGCAACGCCACTGGCCAAGAAACTCCTTTGTTGCGGTGAAATTTCAAAGACAAAAGCAATTATTTTCGTTCAATCTCTCCTTTGCAAAATTTGATGACGTAACGTGGGGATCGCAGAACACCCATATGACGATATTTGAATGCGGTTCATAGATTGGACCCGAGCCCTTCGTGGGCACTCGATTTGGGCTCGTGATAATCGATATCTCGAGAAGCATTCGGGTAGTCGCCCGCGTCCAATCGCTGCAACGACGACAATAGCCGAGCCGTAACAATGTCTGGAACTCAGCGCGTGTCCTGTGCTTTGCCAACCCCAGCGCGTGGCTATGATCAATACTGGCGGCATATAATCGGCTCCAGATCGCGTGGCCGCTTGTTCTGGCTGCGAGTTGAGGGGGTGAACGCTGCTCGTTTTTCTTTAATTTTTTTTTCTGGGACTTCTATTGCGTGAAGTGAAAAACGAACGCGTGTTTCATAGGTCATTAACGTCAGGGATCTGTTCTAAGCGGTATTTGCGCAAAGTACAAAAATTGTTGCATCGCTCCTTTAAGGAGTTTTCTTAGATCATTTTCGCTGTCCCGCAAGGCCCTCCGCAACCCGCTACGATAGCGTGAACTCCACAGTCAAGGCTATCGGCGCGCAGGCGCAGTAGCAACTTCGTTGTGGAACGCTTAGCGGAGGGGGCAACACGGTCTGCGAAAACTCCCTATTTGCGCGTCTTTAGTGGGAGCGTTTCATGCTTTCGGCCCGACGCCTGATTCGGTGTTCGAGAAAGGGCTGGGAATTTTCGTTTTAAAGTGATAGCTTTATACGGGCGACACTTTGCGGAGACTTCGACCTCGTCTCCTGTCGTCGCCGCTACGGAAAATCCCTTCTCCACGCCCCGCTCTTGGCGCGTGGCCAGGGAAGTCGGGTTTACCCGTCGGCCACCCCGGTATCCCGCCAGTAACGGCGCCATGAAAGGAGAGTCTTCCGTGTCGTCTGCTTGAAGGACTTGTTTTCAGACATTACTCGCGTTATGCGCAATCCCCATGCCGTTTCCACGTTTGCATTATCCAGATGCTACGCGTGTTGTTGGATGGTTTTAGAAACTTCCACCACGCTTTCCCACTTCACGGATCACTGAGATCTGGAGGCGGTCGTTTGTAGCATCCACGACGGCTCTAAGAATTAAACACGTCGCGTCTCCATCCTCGGGTACGTGAAGGCACCATTCCACCCGCATTGCGCAATTGAGCTACGGCTATGACTTTCGTTTAGCACCCGACTATCATTAGGAACCCGAGAGAAAATGACGAACACACAAAAAATAAAAGTAGAGATGAAGAGGGAGGGAAGAAAAGAGAAAGACGGAGGCGCATCTTGGGGAGACGCGAAATTTTATTGGGCCGCCATTTTGTGCAGCGGACAGCGCGTTGGTTTCCCCGACATTGATTCGCGGGGAGCGAAAGTGGCAGCCTACTTTTAATCAGCCCTTCGCCTTCTTCTCGGAAGAATAAGAAAAGATTTTGTTTTTTTGTTTGAAAAATTTTGCTCTTGCTCGTTTCTACAAAAAAAAAAGAAAAAAAAATGTTTGGACTGGAAGATGTCGGGAGGAGGAGGAGGTTGGGAGTCGGGGGTCGGAATCTGCTCGGCTAATTTACATAGTGATATTGCCAGAATTTCTACGCCTCTTCGCCCAGTCGCGTGTGCGCTCGCGCTTTGCAGCGCGGAGAGAGCCCAGATTTAACGGAGGGAGCGGTTCGAACCTTGGAGAGCGTTTGCAGTTTAATGGCGGACGTCTTCTGCGGTGATTAGGACTCGCGAGTGCGCAGGCGCTGCGTTTTCGCGTGGCAAGGATGAAAGCTGGTGGGGGCGCCTGCAGGCGATCAACGTGAGAGCGGTTTATTTTGAGAGAGTTTGGCCTCCGCAAGGAGATTTTGAGTCTGGTATCCACAGCAGCGTAGTCTGCCAGCCGGGGGAGGACTACTTCTTTGCGCCAATTTGGGGTTGGGACCCGTGGGGAATTCTAGTTGATTACTCAGGAATAAAGAAGAGGAACAAGTGGCGCCTTTTCGTGTTTCTGTCGAGACCGGTTATAACGATGTCAACGGGAATCGGAAATCAGGTCGCTGTATCCGCTATTTAGTTATAACCGACTTTGGTTATATCGAAGTCAACGGGAATCGGAAATAACTTCGCTATATCCGCTATTTCGTTATAATCGACTTCAGTTACAACGAAGTGCAAAAGGGAACGGGAAACCGTGATCGCTTTGCTTAGCCGCTATTTCGTTATAACCGATTTCGTTATAAATGGTATCGACAGTATCGTGAAATCCTCTTGTTCTAGGGGGCAACGACATCGCTCACTGGCCACACGTTCTCAGGATAAATAGCTCCGATTGACGCTTTTGTCATCTCCTCCCAGTTGGCGTTGCAAACGCGGCCCACGAACCACGTGACCCCGTTCGAGCCTTTGAGAACACTGGAATTTAGGCACACTAGCCGCGCAACTTTGACGGCACCAAATTTGCTACTCACGCACCTGCTTCGTGTAAGATTAAGGATTTTTTATTTTTTATTTTTACGGTTTGTGTTTATAGTATGAGAGAAAGGAGGAATGAACGGTAAAGAGGAAGGGAAAGCTGGGACCCTGCATAGTATTTTACCGGATGCTGAACTTTACGCTACGCATGCCATCGTCCTCTATTTAAAAAAATATTATTTGATTCCTTTTTATCGTTATGTCTTAGATGAAGGCAGGCTCGTACATACTAAACGGTTGTCCTCGGCTCGCAAGAATCAAATTATAAATTTTTTTCTTTTGAATTTAGCGTACATATACGTGTCACAGTGAACTTCTTTTGACGTTTAGGCTTTGCTTTTTGGCGGATATTTTTATCGGCGCGCGACGTGCTTCGGCAGCTAATGAAATGGGTGGAGTTTCATCGAACGCTTCCCTGTTCCCTTTTCCCACTTTTTTTTGAGTGCTCGGTACCACCGGGGGACTTTGCTCCTCTGCCATTCGTTTAAGTAGGCACTCTAATTTAGAAGATGTCAGGGCTCGGTATGGCTCATCTTGTCATGTTCGGAACAACTTGAGCGTAGAATCGCCTCTTTTTTTTTTTTTTTTTCTGACACAGTACATTGAATTTGGTGGCAACTTGCTGCTTCTTTATTTATTTTTTTGTAAGTCGAAATTCTCTACTTTTTAGCGTACCAGATTTAATCCTTGAAGGGATGGGTGCATTTAACGAAAAACTTTAGCTTAAAACTTTGCACACGGCTGTGAAACACCTAAATATTAGCTGTATAGATTTTCCAGTCCACCGATATACACGTTGTTCGTTCTTAGGACAGTTCTTTTTAGTCTTCAAAGATTTGTTGTAAAAAAAAGCCTACACTAATGCGGTGTGTGTTGAATTACCAGCGGCGCGTCCGTGCTGTGCAGTGAAGGCACAGTACAAGTGCAGTATTACGAAAACTGATTACGCGGGTGCTCAACTTTAAAAAAATATGTTTTCACTCTTAAAACGAACTTCTTAAAATAAATTTTGCTTAGTTAACAAGTCGATGAATTTGATGAGCCGTCCCGTATGCTTTCATCGGAAGAACCTGGATGCCTTATGATTAGGAGGGGTGTGCGAATAGTGATTTTTGAAACCGAATCTAATACGAAACGAATAGTTGTAGCATCGAATACGAATGCGAGTCGAATAATTTTCGAATAGTTAACGAATAGCAAATAGACAGCTACTAAAGAAAAGCAAAGAAATTATAAAATTATTTTTATTGTTCCAAAATATTTCTTAAAATTATTGTAAAAACGCGATTAGACGATAATGACCTGCGTTCAACGATATATGATTAATCAGAAGCAAAAGCTACTAAAATATTAGAATGCTAAACATAGTATCACGGTTCAGGCAGAGGCTGAACATAAAATCACAGTTCGCTTGAGCCCGGTACATCCTGAAGCACTGTACTTAGTAGGAAGTACACATTTTCTTTTTATTCCTTGTTGTAGCAGATGTCCTTGAATCGAGGATCAAGGAAGATGGCGAGGACGTGATATGCCTGTGTGCTTTCGTTCAGGAAGCCTGTTTTCACTCTCCTGGAAAGATTCTGGGAAGGCGTATCGTTTTGTTCCACTTGCGCCCTCAAAAAGAAATGATGCATACACTGAACGAGTGCAAAAACCATGGGAAGTGTTGGGAAAGACTCGACGCATCTGTTGTGGCTTCTTCAATTGGTTGCATGGGAGCGGCTGAAAAACTTCCACACTCTACTGCACTTCGTCTTCGAACAACTTCCCGCTTCTACCACTTCTACTTCGCTCATACAGAGCGGCGGTACCGTTGCAATCAGTTCTAAAACGTCTCCACGACACGCTTTCCGAAAGCGTGCATGAGCAGTCTCGTGCGAAAGTGGTGCCTAAATGCTGAACCGCATGTCAGCGATTTAGCGATTGACGAGACGAGCGACAGCGACGAGAGTCAGCTGCGACCGATGGAGATTTCTCACTGTCGCTCGTCGCGTCGCTCGGTGTTTGGATTTCTAGAGAACGTCCTCATCGCCTTGGTCGTTTGCTCACGCCACTTTCATGGTGCTTGCCTCATTGCGCGACTGACTGAGCGACAGCGAAGCGGGTCGACGTCGCCTGTCACGTCTCTCGGCATATCGCTTATATTGGGGTTATACTTAACACAGTGGTCCCTAATGGAGGCAACAGCAACGTATGTATAGAGAAAAACTGTTGCTGCCGATGATGAAAATCATTGTCTAGGAGAAGAGGGTACGTATTGCCATCTTGCGAACACATATGACAGGCGTGCCGGCGCGTTGTGGGACGCCTGTGAAAGGAATCTCGCGGCGCGACGCTGTAATGACTATTCGGAAATTATTCGAAAAATATTCGAAACTTTTGAAAATTATTATTCGATTCAATTAACGAATCGAATATTATCCTATTCGATTAACGAATCGAATAGGATAATATTTGATTCGTTATTTGCAAATGGCGAATAGTCGCACACCCCTACTTATGATATTATAGGGCAACTTTGAAATTTATTCTTGGGAAACATGTTCGCTTTATCCTTCTCAAATAATTTTAATCGTAAAATATAGCAAGCACCTTTATGAGTCGTCTTGTAACGCGGGTGCCTAATAGACGGAGTATTCTGCTGGAGCATGCGGCTGTCCCGGTTGCTTCGTCGGTAAATCTTGCAAGGTTCGGATTGACCCGTGTGCCTCTTTGGGAGGGCAGGAGGAGAAGACGCTCTGCACCGGGAGATGATGCAGTCGTCGGAGGATGAGGAGGAAGTCCAACGGTGGCCCCATCGTTTGTCACTCTGCCCTGATGCATGGCTGACCCTAATGGACCGGCTTTCCCGCACGGCATCTTTCTCTCGGATGATTTCTGGCCCCATCTTGCCCGCACCCGCTGCAAGGAGCCACCTTTTTTTTGTGGCGAGCGACTGCTGGGATTGACGCGGCGGCTCCCATGCTTTCTCCCACAAGTCGACGTAGCCAGTCTGACATGTTGTGCTCACTGCCTATTTCGGAACATTAGGGGCGTCTGGTGCGAGTCGTGCAGTAGTAGGCTGTCTTTCGGATGGGGGGAGGATATAATGAAATAAATAAAATCAACGAATGATCAAATGAATCAATGCACGAACATATACTGTCAGTTGTTTCAGAGTGCTCGTATATTTTGCATGAACGTATTTAAATAGCGTGAACACGCGGTAATATACTTTGTATCTCTTATATTTGGCTCATTTTTATATTACCAAGTTACTTGCTTTGTGGTAGGCAGATTTTATTGTTTTGTTTATTTGATTCTCAGTTTGCATCGATCAAATCCTTGTGGCTCACTGGGATGATGGATTCTCTCCGCGCTTGAAGACGAATGAAAATAAAATAAATAAACGAAAGAGCATCGACGATACGGATTGAACCGATTTGCTTTCGTAAATAACCTATTCCTCTCGCTTGCTGAAGTCACCACGTTCCTTTGAATAATTCGGTAAAATAGATTTCGGTGACGTCGGCTGCGGAACTTGGTGTACCATATTTTTCGTAAGGAAATTCTTCTTTTTTAGAAAAAAAAAAAAAAAAAAAAACATTTAAGGAGAATTTTTTTTTTTTTTTTTAGCTTTGTGGTATATGAATAAATGACGTCGCAGAAGCCAGAGTGCATGCTGTTGCCTGTCGCGATCCTGGCGGTTGGTCGTAGAAATGCTGGCGGTAAGCACGAGCGAACGCGAGTGTCGCTTTCGTCACGGCGTCCCAACTCTGACCACAGCATCTTCCGTGGGGTGTCACACTGGAGAGTGACCTGGAGCAGAACAGGCGTCTGCCACATACCCCGCAACTATTGGCACGCCGCCAGGATCGCGACCGGCGACAGCGTGACACTTCTATGGCGTCATCAGGCGGAAATTGAAGGACCACTTTTTTGTATGCGGTAAGCACACCTGTCGGAGACCCGCGTTCCAGGCACCATAATTCCGGTCGTCGTACCTGGGCCGACCGTTTCCTTCGTCAAAAGCAACGTTGCCAGCACGTGTACCTTTTCCCGTCGTAGTACTCCCTCCGACACTTTGAATACCTTTGCGCTTTGGTTTGTTCGAGGGCAGACTTTGATGTTTCTTTGTTGAGAATACGTTCGCTGCGATCTCGCACCGGTGGCGGAACGCGGGTCCCGCCTCTCCATTTCCGAAAGGAAATTACGTTTCGACGCGAACAACCCTTCTCGTACTTGTCCGTGTTTTATTTTGTTTCTTCCATTTTTTTGTGTGTGTTTGTTCCCCTGTTTATAAGTAAATAAAGCCGAACTCTGATGTTTACTCTCGGAGGTCGGAATTTGAGATTTAGCTCGTTCAAAATCGCAAACGGTTAAATGAGAAAAAACAAAAACAAAACAGCTTAATATGGCTTTAATATGGTACAAAACAGTCCCCAGGCATCACCACACCTTTGTATGAAGCAAACGTGCCACGAGGATGCCTGCCGCGACTGTCTTTTGTATGGTGGTATGAGTGACTCCGGCTTTACTCGCTCACTTTTATAAATGTCTCCCTCAGCCTGATTCACACCCACGGACTCACTCCAACTCGGAAATTCACTCACCGTCACCTCGTGTTTTATGGTAAGTGAGGGAGTGCACTAGTGACTCACACCCTCGGCGGCTTCGGGGGAAGTTCGAAACTCACTCGGAGGTCGTGACGAACTTATGACTGGAATTTCGTGTTTTCGGCGTTGTGTTTCTTCAAATTCAAAAGTGCTTTTCTCGTGTATATTTTCTAAGATCTTTCTTTTTTCTTTTTTTAATGTTTCGTATTGGACGAAACAGGCTAGAGCTTATCGGGGCGTATGTTGAAGAGAACATGACGCGGGCATGGGTTAAAACTTGAGTTTGGGCGAGTTGGTTCATACTGATTTAAAAGGTTAAAAACCTTGAGCCTTTCCGCTCTGGCGAAGAAGTAAGACCAGCGGAGCTGTACAATGGAAAGTAATGGCCGGCCGCAAGTCGGCGAGCCACAGTGGAATGGCTGCCGCCACCTATGAGAGACGGCGGCACCCAGATACGCGGCTTGTGGCCGTCGCTCATAGATGGCGGTAGGTGTCCAAAGTTCGGTGTCTTCATTTCTTTGCGGGCGACACGATCCTGGGGAAACTAGCCCTGAGCAGCTCCGCTGTAAACAGGCAAACAAAACAAGGACAATAAAGGCACAAAGACGACAGGACTGCCGCTATCTCTGCTATGGGAATGGCCCAACCCGCAGAGAACACGCGCACGACCCGAAGACTTGGAAAACTTCCTGGTACCGATAAGGGAAGGAAATGGGACGAAGGCCATGAGTCCCGAAGAAAGAACCAGCCCCACGGACAGTTCACGGGACGTGGGGGTTCCGCATCAACGCGGAACAAACCTGTAGATGAGTTGTTCGCTTCCCGTGGAGCCTGGGACGTTTCTCATTCGAGGACAGTTAGTTTTGATCCGGGGTTGTTCGGTATTCCCCAATTTTCATCAAATCGGCTCGGTTTTTCTTTTTATGGGCTTATCGCCGCTTGTGCACGCGCGCAGTGTTGACGGCAGCGCCCTCCCGCAGTGCCTTAACGTCAGAGGGTTGAGTTGGTGCATGTAACGAAAAGAAGGAACCCCGCTCGGGACGTGTTAGCTCCTCGTGCTCTCCGCGTGCTCTCCGCGTGCTCCGAGCTGGGAGAAAAGGCTGCATTTTTGTTCGGATGTCAGTTTTTGCTGCGGTGCTCGCGCGCATCCCGTGAAGACGACCCCGCGTCGGCGTAGGCGCGGCCCCTGTCTTTTAGACGCTCTGCGTACCGCGAGAGATCTATCCGTTGGATATGCTCCCCGCAGTGCACCACGCGGAATTCTATGAGAGTACGTGTGACAGTAACGAACCTGTTCAAAAAGCGGAAAAAAAATGAGACGTTTACAACTCCCTGTAATGCCGAATTAGAGCGCAGCTCTTGAGGAGGAGGAGGGAAGGATATGCCCCTTCTCCCTCCTCCTTTTCCTCCTCCCCTCCTTCGGCAGCTTCACAGTCAAGGTCACTCGTGACTTTTATGACCTTCACGAGTGACCTTCGTGACGTCACTCGTGGCGTCCCGTGTGACGTCATTATGGGAAACGTCCTATAATCCAAGGCGCGGTTACACCAACGGCGGCCTAAGAGCTGCGCTCTAAAATAAAACAGCTTCGCGGTGCCGTGTCCGCTTTGCGTCCGCGCGGACTTTTGACGTTGCGCAAGTCTAGGATTTCCATTTTTTCCAGATTTTCTTTTACTTCAGATTATTTTATATTTTTGTCTGGATTGATTAAACAACTGTACGTTTTTGTCTGGACGTCAGTGTACCGAGTGTTTCTGACAAAAAAGAAGTATTTTTGTGTAATTTAATTACGCATTGCAGAAATTTGAAACTTACTGTGAATCTGGCCCGTGCGCTGGTGATCGAACGTGTGAAGGTAGCGGTGGCCCAGTGGATTAGTGCTCCTTTTTGCCGCTTGGGGCGGGTCGAGCGGCCACTAAGGATGACAAAATACTCGCGAAGTTTTTTTCTTTTTCCGTGCGAACCATTTATTAGTGGAACAATTTTCCCGCTACCATTACGAGTGCCTCGTCCATTCGAGAATTCATGCCAACGCTTCAGTGTTACTTTTCAAGTTCCTTTTGAACTTTCTATAGTTATTGTTGCTTATTTCATTTGCGTATTTTATTAATTTCTTGTTGTGGATATTTCGATTGTGTACGCCCCCCCTTGTCTCGGCAGCCAAATGGCAGCTGACAGTATGCGTAAATAGATAAATAACTAAAGAAATTACACGACGCTCAGGCCTCGACTTCTAGGCGGTGTTGGAGGAGATCTCGTTTCTGAGAACTCCATGAAGGAGCTGTTTAGGCGGGCGATAAAACGAAACGCAGCACGCCGTATCGAGTTTGGCGCCTCCCGAAAAATTGGAAAAAACACTAAAACGTCGAGGCATTTGGCGCACGCTATAGTCGGAGTCTGGCGTTTCTTGCACTCCGCTGCATGCATAATTTATTGGGGAAAAAGGGGAGCGCGGGTTGCCAGACTGGCTAGTATATAAAACTGACTGGCGCTGGTAGCGAGCGAGAGCCCCCGTCGCTTTGCTGCCGGAGAGGAGTTTGCGAAGTTGGACGATGCAGCTTTTTAGGGAGGAAAAGGGAAGCGATTGAAATGCATGACTTTGCATCTCAGGCCTCCTCTTGCTTTTTGTATTGTTGCATTTTTTTATTACTTCGTTTACATCGCTTTTGTGTTTAGTTTTTGTTTTGTTTTTTAATCTTTGGGGGGGGGGGGGGGGTCATGTTTTTTCGTTTCTTGCACTTCGTTAATTTTGTTTTAGGGTATATGGTGGCGAGTCTTTGAGGACGGAATGGGGAGTTTGTAGGGTGAGCAAAAGCCCGTGTTTGGGTCGGAGTCCCGAGAGGAAGGGGGCAGGCAGGTGAGGGTGTCACGGATCACTTTGTGTGTCACTTTTTTTTATTTATTTCACTTGTATGTACAGCTTCCCCCCCCCCAAAAAAAAAATAATTACGATGTTTTTTTTGTTTTTTTTATCGCGAAAATAAACCTCGTTTCGCCAAACGCCCATTTTCGGTCCAAACTTAGCACTAGCGGTGCAAAGCAGAAGACAACCGTTATCTCACTGAAAAGTGACTTCCTGAAAATTTTTGGGGAAGATGGGGTCCGTTTTTTCCTGTTTTCTGTAACTGGAGGCATTCGGCTCCACGTATTCGAAAGCTCCGTCGTCCGCCTTTTTTCCTATCGAAAATTTCATAGAATCACTTATAACTTTTGAATGAGATAGCGGTTAGTTGTAAAACTGGCATGTGGTTCAGGGCGCCGGGGCTACATTGGGGCGGAGAATGAGCGTTCGGCGGCGCATAGATTATTTTTGTAGCGCGAAAACAGTGTAACTTGTTTCGAAGGGACACCCTGTAGATCTTGTTCGGTATCCCCTCTTCATTGGAACGTCCTACTTTCGAATCAGGCTTTTGGGGTCTCGCCCGGGACCTCTTTAGGGTCAGTTGTCGCGATGTTCTATAATCAGTGAGAGGTTCGGAAGCGGAGGACGTGGAGCGTCTCGACTGTCTTACGATCGCTCTCCAGGCAATGGCATTGCGGCATTCGTCGATCAGGACGCCGTACATGGGCGTACCAACCGGGGGGGCAAGGGGGGCACTTGCCCCCCCAGTTCTCAGAGTGGGGAGGCAAGGCATGCGTTTTGCCCCCCCTGAAACGGCCGCCACTGGGCACAGCAGACACAGGCCGGCGGCGCCCAAGGAATACCAAGGGCACTGCCCCCCGACCCGCGCGGGCATATTTTTAACGCGCAGGCGATACAAACTAGAGCACTGCACGGGCCCGGGCCAGCCCGAAAGCCCGAGCCCGGCCTGGCCCGTGGGCCGGGCTCGGGCCGGGTAGCATGTATTTTCTCGGGCCCGGGCCGGGCTCGGGTTTGAACAAAAAAGTTCTCGGGCCGCGCAGGCCCGGGCCGGCCCGGGCCGTGCCTGGGCAATTTTGTGCCGTAAATCATAGATTGTTGTTGATAGCAAGAAGTTTGCTCATTAATCTTTTAGGTTCATTGAATACAAAAAAATCGAAGTGCAAATTCACTACAGCTAGCGTCATTAAAAATAATAACTAAACCGTCTTGAAGCTAGAAAGCCTTCAAGCCGTGTGAGCGAGGGTTCAGTGTTATAAATTGTAAACAAAATAAAGTCCCAGTCATATGCTTGTCAACCTGTCTGATTCATCGCTCTCAAAAATATCTAGTTCACTATTAGGAAGGTTTAGAAAAACGTACGCAAGCGCTTTGGGTACCGTAAAAATAGCGTTGCGATGTAAAACCTATGGCGATGCTAATTTTAGCTTGCCCAAAGTGCTTGAGTACGTTATTCTAAGACTCCCTTATTGCACAGAGCGCGACACTATATTAGCGCGAACAAGCGATCGTCGTGTTTTTATGTTTATCTCATAGAATCAAAACGCTGTTTTCAAAACTATTAGTGTCTTTAGAAGTGCTCATCTGGGCCACAGAGCGGTATACTTTGGTGCCTACTAACACCATTTCGAAGTAAAATTCGAAAAAAGAGCCAACGTCGTGTTCGCAGTATCAGTGTCGCGCAGTGTACATAGTCCGTTCCGCGCTTGCACGTTTTGGGAACCATCTTGAAAAAAAGTTTTAAGGGGTTAAGTAGGAATATATTAAACTTAAGCTTGCCTGAAAGGGTTGTATATTTTAAGAACGCGTTGACATGTAAAGCTACTTCAGAACATATTCTTAAACAGAAAAGGTGCGCAGACCAGGCTTAGAACGATGGAGACTTTTTGCGAAGAGGTTGCGATGTGCAAGGCCTTATAAAAGTAGCTTGAAACGGGACGCGTTGAAACGCAAAGGGTGTTTCGGAAAATGGTTCAAATAAGAAGGACATTTAGGGAATGGGTCGAAACAGGACAAATTCAAACGAGAAGGGCGTTTAGGGAACTGGTCGAAATGGGACGGGTTCGTATGGGAAGCGCGTTTAAAGAATGGGTCGAGACAGGACGAGGTTCAAATGGGGAGCTCGTTTCGGGAACGGGTCGAAACGGGACGGGTTCAAACGGGAATGGGTTGTTTCGGGCTACAGCCATCGGGCCGGGTCGGGCGGGGCCTAGAAATTAAAAATTCTGTCGGGTTCGGGCCGGGCCCGGGCCGTGTCTCTTCCGGGCCGGGTCGGGCCGGACCTAGAAATTAAAAATTCTGTCGGGCTCGGGCCGGGCCCGGGTCGTGTCTCTACCGGGCCGGGTCGGGCCGGGCCTAGAAATTCCGGCCCGTGCAGTGCTCTAATACAAACCCTAGCAACGGTGCTCACGCACGCCGGATTGGCTGGTTTGTGAAGCCTTGCCCCACGAACAAGGCTACACGGTAAACTAACGGAATCCATCCGCGAGACATGGGCCGGACGGGCCGTCCAGACCAGGACGTAGGCCCTTACACAAAATAAAGTTTTGTTTGCTTGCTTGGAGATAGGCGCTGCCGCCGTCAACATAGGCAGCGGATGCAATGCGAGTTTCCGAAGAGGTAGCGTAACTTAGTGGTGAGATGTCTGCCTCATACGTGTCAGACCCGGGTTCTATTTATGGTGTGGGCCGGCTTACTTCTTTTTATTTTTTTTCTCGAACATTTTGTTTTGTCGGGGCATTTGGCGATATTTACATTTCTTTTTTACCATTAACACTAAAAAAACGAATGTTGTTGACGAAACATCGCTAAACTAAATCGTATCGACTCTATTTACGGAAGTGCATGGGGGGCAGCGGGGCTTGGGTTGCCGACCGGACGCCGCAAAGCGGCGTGTAAGGGGGGTGGGGGGGGCTAGGTGGGTTAATAGATTTGTAATTAGCAGCCGCACACCGCCACCGCGAAGCGGCGTGAACGCAGGCGCGGGGGTGGGTTAACGCGCTTCGAGTGATACACGAGCAGCCCATCCGGCGTGAGCGTCGTTGTTAGGGGTTCTATCGCCTGCACCGTAAAAGGAGCAGTGTGTGCACCTCCTGTAGTGGGCAAGAATTCCTACATTGGAGAGAAGCGGGGACAAGCCCTTTCTTCAAATGCGTCAAGTCTCCTTGAGCTTCGGAATACAAAGAAACGCCACTATTCGGAGCTAATCCCACAGTTAAGCGCGAGACACATGTACGACGAAACCTTCCGATCCGACGTGCAGACTGCCGGAATGACCTTGGGGGGAGAGGGTTTTCGTAGCATCGGAGAGCGTTGAAAACCCTCGCCTCCGACCGTCGTATTGCGCGGTCGGACGTCGGATCGGACGATTTCGTCGTACATGTGTTTCGCGCTTTACTCGACCTCTCTTGCGTCGTGTCTGTTCGCTCCCCGCGCCTCGTAGCAGTGTTGTTGCAATGGGGGGGCTCGTTAAAATTTTGGGGTTTTTTGGACTATCTAAATCACTTTCTTCCTTCCCATCCCCCCCTTTTCTACTCCGCATGCTTCCCCCTCTGCAAATATCAGCTGACCTTCCGACATCTTTTCTGTGTTGATAGGCAAAACAACCACTAAAATTATAAAGTAATTTGTAATTTGAGTGGAAGTCACTCGGAAAAGTAGTTAAAGTAAACTACGAGTTACTAGAATATAAATGTAATTAAAAGTTACTAAACTACCCAGAAAAGTAGTTAAACTACAGTAACTTCAGTAAAGTAGTTGAACTACGTACAAGTCTGGCCCGGCAGGCGCTCTGCGTAAGGGTTCTCACCTATCTGCCTAGCCCCGCACACCACCACATGGGTCAAGAAAGGTGTAGTTTTACTGCAGAGGAGAAATCAGCAGGGTCCAAGATGGTGACAATGGAGGATGGGGGACTGTTCCAGTGGCTGATGGCTTGAGAAAGGAATGACCATTTGAAAGCCTTAGTAGAGTCAGAAATGTGCTTGATGGTGCAGACGTTGTTGAGGCGAGAAGATGTTCGGTCGGGGGGTAATAACAAAGTAGTTTTGAGGTCGGGAATGTGGTAGTAGATTTTGTGAATAAAGCACAGCTGAGAGACTTTTCTGCGAAGCTGCAAAGAGGACATGGTTAGTTCAGTTTTTAGCGCTGAGACACTGAAAAAAAAAGTCATAAGTGGATGAAGTGAAGCGAGCAGCTCTGTTCTGAACTGCCTCTACAGGGTATTGATGAGGTACAGTCGATGGGTATTCCAGATGGTTGAAGCATATTCTATTTTTGGTCTGACGTACGTGTCCAAGGTTAGCTTACGAACAAAGGGTGGAGCCCTTTTTAAGTTATGTCTGCTTAGTCCAAGAGTTCCAGATGAATCGGCAGTAATGACTTCAATGTGGTTATTTTAGGGAAGGTCAGATGTTAGTCTTACACCAAGGTATTTATACACAGTAGCGGTCTCAACCAGATCGGAGTACAATAAGTAATTAAATGACAGTGTTTGTTTTTTTTCTTGGTGAAGTGGATTAGTTTGCGTTTATACTTGTTTAATGACATAATCCACTCTTTGCACCAATTGTTAATTTTCTCTAGATCTTCCTGAAGCTGGTTATTATTTTGCACACAAGTTACTTTGTTATGGATGACGCAGTCGTCGGCGAAAAAGCGGTTTTTTGAAGAAATCCCAATGGGGATGTCATTAATAAATATTAAAAAGAGTAAGGGCCCAAGTACGAACCCCAGGGCAACACCAGGAGATACATTTATTAAGGAAGATTCATGATCATCATGGACGTGACCTGTACACGGGAAAAAAGAAAGTCACGAATCTATGCAAACGGTTATTTGGTCGAGGCAAAAAGATGATAGCTTAGAAAGAAGGCGTTGATAAAAAAACACGGCCGAACGCTTTGGAAAAAAAAACAAAAAAACTGCGTCAGTTTTTTCATTTCAAGGTTCAAGGTTCAAGGTTAGTGTGCAAGTCATGGATGAAGTCGCGGAGTTGTGTTTTGCAGGAAAGTACAGTCTCCGGCGATATGAAAGACCCACTGGGAGCGCGTGGCCGAGGCGGTGGCTGGTGGGGGCGCTGCGAGCGCTCCGGGCAGTTCCATTCTGCTTCGAGGGGAGGACGCTCATTCGGCACTCGGCACAAACTGATAAGCGCGTTTCGCTTTATCTGAGCCCGAGTGAGCGTCCTTCCCTCGAAGCAGAATGGAATTGCCCGGAGGGCTCGCAGCGCCCCCGCCAGCCACCGCCTCGGCCACGCGCTCCCTGTGGGTCTTTCATATTGCCGGAGAGTGTACCTTTTTGAAAACCGTGCTGCTGTTTAAAGAAAAGAAATGGGATGATAGGTGCCTCATGATATTGGAGTAGAGGATATGCTCAAGTAGTTTGCAAGAAATTGAAGTCAATGAATTAGGGCGATAATTAGATGCGGAAGAGCGGCTGCCCTGTTTAAAGACTGGGAATTACCCTTCCCACCTTTTGGCCAGATGGAAGGCACCTTTGAGATAAGGACTGAATAAAGATAAGTTTTAAATACTCACTCGAAATAACACTGGTGTTTCTTTTAAATTTTAGAGTTGATGTTATCGGTTCCAGCGGACGAAGTAAGTTTTAGTTTATCAATCAATGTTATAATACCGGCGGAGTTAACGTTAATAGGATGCATGCGCTCGTAAAGCTCTTCAGGGAGAGTGGGGACGGAGTCCAAGCACTCGTTAGTAAACACTGATGAAAAATATTCGTTAAACACAGAACTATCATGGTCGACGTTGCACATCCGACCATTCCTAACTCTCCCCATCTTCCTGAACGTCCGTGTTTGTCCGAACACCAGAAACCGGAATTTTAAAGGTTAAAAACGGCACGTTGCGAATATGGAACGCGCACTTTCATGCAAAGCTGACGTCAAGTGACTCAAATCGAAAAACATGCATATTTACAATATTGTTATCTCTTCTGGTGAAGGCTCAGCAACCGTTGCATCCGTTTTCGCGCACGAAACGGCGACTACCAGAGAAAGTAAGAACCCAGTGATTGCCTTTATTTTAACAATGTAAACACACTTGCAGGCGTGCGCTGATGAAGCCTCAAAATCAAAGCTCTCGTAGTGTGATTCGTGACTGTGCCGGCTACTACCCAACCTCGTTGTCACGTCACTTTCTGGAAGCATACACCAAAATTACAAGTAAACACAAAAGCGACATCGATACAATTATCTTCTAGAATATCACCTTATTTAGTCATAACTCTTTCAATAGGCACTACAAGTTGTATTTATTTTAAGAAGAAGAAGCAAAATTTTTTTCGTGAGAAAAAACAAAATATCAATGTTAAGTCTGGTAACGTTGTAATTTTGCCGAATCATTGCCAAATCTTTAGAAAAGTTAAACAAAAGTTGCGCCGAATTTTCGATTTGGGGGGGGGGGGGGGGAGAGAGGGTCTGGTTTGCCCCCCCACTCAAAAACAAGTTGGTACGCCACTGACGCCGTACAACCAATCGCGAAGCGAGAAACGTGAATGGGTGATAAGCCACGCCCTCTACAGCCGTCGGTGACTATACCTAGTAAAGTATTTGACTATACGGACAGAAAGTGAGGGAGGGGAGGAAACGAGAGGGGACGCCAGAACTGCGAGCTCTGGTTGGAATGATTAGGGAGTGGACGCGAAGCTAGCTGCCTTTATGTCTGCTTGCTTTTCGAACGCCTTCGAACGCCGGCATCCGGCGTTTGGCGTTCGCCTTGAAACAGCTTCGCGTCTAATTCATTCCAACCAGAGGTCTGTGTTTTGGCGCCTCCTCTCGTCTCCTGCCCTCCTTCAGTTTCTTGGCGCGGATAGTGACGAACTGCGTTGTGTCAGTGCCGTCTCTTTCGAGCGGTCTCTCGTAGCTTTACTTCGGACGTGCTGCTCGAGTTTGTAGCCATAAGGATTGCGCTCAAACGCACGCGAGACCTCCGAGACCTTTCGCGAGTGGCATAGATGCCGTACTCTGCGATGTGTAAGTCGCGTTTTTCCTCCTTTTTCGTGTATTCGTTTGTGTGTCCTATAGACGATTGCAAGCTGGGCGACTGGCCGCCGCCATGTCTCTGCTCGAGCAGGCACGCCCGTGCGATTACGAGCTTGCCAAAGCTACGTTCACCCGCGCGTTGCACGCGCTTGCACGCATGGGGCACCACTTGTGGCGCCATGCTTGCAATTGTCTATACAAGAATTCGAATTTTATCCGTTTCGCTTTCTTTCTTTAAAGGCCTCTTCACACATGCAGCATTGCACTACGAGCATAGCGCTAACCTCGCGCTAAGCGAGTGCTGACGGGAGCGTTCACCAGCTTTGAATCACACCGTTAAAGCTGTTCTTCATGGCGGGCGATAAGTAGCTGATGACACGTGATCAGCGCTACATCACTGCTTGGCTCCGTGTGAGTACCGGCCTTAAGTGTGAATTGTAGCTGCGCAAGATATCAGGGGCGAGATGTTTCGGTGGCGCCCTCGTTCGGTTACCTTTCGTGACGTCATTACCTTGTGAACAACAAGCTCGATGGTGTTTGTAATGAGCATTCTGGAAGCCTCAAATCATAGAGCTCTCAAAGCAACACTGCCAACACCGTCAAAATTAAAGTTTTTACATTCCTCTTATTTGCTTCGTTGAGAAATCATTTGCTGACGTCATAATCAGCATTCAGCCATTTGTGGTGGGCCGACCACAGCGACGCTTTTGATCGCTCACATCGCCAATAGGCTGTATCGGCATTACTACAAAAGAGGGACGGTGCAGCACCCGCAGGTGGCTCGTTAATTCTTCCGGCGGTCCGAAGCTCCGCGGCTACAGCGACTCCGCGTGCAACTTTTATGTACTACTTCTACAAATGTGCGACGTATATACCGTCATTTAGGCGAAAACAGCCGTTTATAGGAAGGTGCGACTTAGACGCCGTAACATATAGTAACTGTCGGCGGCAGTGGTGCATTTTTCTCTTTTCATCTATTCTCACATTAAATAATAGATACACTACTTGGAGAAATCCCCGCGCGCAAGACTGCTCGTTGGGCTGTGGGACCTCGTTGACAGGTGAGCCGAGTGGCATTGTTTCGGTTTCGATCGCCCCGCTGACGAAGTCGGTACTGGATAAAAATGAAGTCGGCGCTCTCTCGCGGTGCACCCATTCATCTTGGTAAGAGCTCCCGTTAAAACGCGGATCTGCAGTGGCGGTAACGGCCTGCCTAGGCTCAGCGAGGAGTAAGTGTACAGCCCGCCGCGTCCCATACCTGCCTGGTGGCCCGGTTACCTCTCCAGAGCGCACCATGACCATCCCGGATAATTTAACGAGCCGATGGACAAGGGCGACCGGCCCAGTGTACTCGCTCTTTCACCTGGCATCGTCGTCCAGCGTTTACCTGCGCAAAAACCCTGGCACGTTGGGATTCCGAATAAACGTGCGCCAGCATTCCACCCGTATCGGTTGGCAACCCCTACAGTATTACAAATTTACGGAAAGTCGCATACTTTAAAAGGCGAACGATTCGTTTGGTCTTGAGTCTTGACACGATGTCGCGAAGTGAGGTTGTCCAATCTAAACTGTAACGTAGTGGCCAACGGGTTTCCAAGATGCTTTGCGCGTTGGTTCTGGAAGAGGTCTATTCCGTTTAGTTAGGCCAAGAGTGCGTTTGTGACGGTCAAGGTATGTAAAGAAGCAGACGAGGGTCGCTACCACCTGCGTCTCTCTCAGTTTGCAAGAGCATTTCATCGTCTCGGAAAGAGCACGGACGGGAGCCCAAAAGCGGGAGCTAAAAGAGGTCGAGGGAGGTGACAGGAGAGCGAGGGAAGTGGTGCCTTCTGTTACTACGTCGGGGGTCTGGAGGAGGCTTCCAGGTGGCAGGCGTGGTTAACATCGTGTAGTCGCTCGATCACGCCAGTCACGAACGCAATCGCGGACACGTCACGAGCGAATCAAACCCAATTAAAAAAGCGTTCCTTTTTTTTTTTAGGGCGCAATTTTTAGGCGCTTTTTTCCAGCTTCAGCGGTGTCGCCGTCGCCGTAGGCGTGACCGCGAGTTGCATAATGGGACGTTTCCCATAATGACGTCACATGTCACGTGTGTCGTCACGACCTTCAGGGGGGTCACTAGGGTCACGAGTGACGTCACCAGGGAGGAGAATGAGAGGAGGATGAAGGAGGAGGAGGGGCATACCCTCCCCTCCTCCTCCTCAAGAGCTGCGCTCTCATGCGGCATTACAGGGAATCGTAAACGTCTTTCATTTTTTTTTTATTCGAGACAGCATACATGTACTTTGTTTTATAATAAGTCCGACCTTGTCCGAAGCACCAAAGATTTTGCTATTATCAAGGTAGTTTCTTGGTTGGCACTCACCAACTAAACTTATCAAGCATGGATAAACGGCCTGGACGCTGCGCAATCACTGTGCCAGATTAGATAGCATCTCGAACGCCTCAAAACGGGGACAAAAGGAAGGAAGAAACAAGGCAGCCTCCTTCCTTCTCGCTTTTTTTTTGTACTTGTTTTAAGGCGTTCAGTTCGAGATGCAATACCAACTAGCCCACCTTACTATTTTGCCGTGATTAGATGGTCTTTGCTGCGATAGGACATTAGGTGAAACCGAAGGACGCTGTTTGTAGCCCAGTTTTATGCAGGGGCCCCCTCGAGATAATATTGCGGAAAACGAAAGTACTGCGTTCAACCTTTACGGGTGCTTCGAAGCCCGAGTCATCTCGGTGGCTTGGTGGCGAATTAATGAACCGACGAAAGATACGGAAAAGGATGCGCATTTTCTCTGCCCTGCCTCCTTGCTTTTTCTTGCGCTGGACTGCTCTTTTTCGTGTGGCGGCGGCGGCGGCGGCACGGTTCTGTGGACGCATCGGAATATTCGCCAGCTTATTACCATAAGTTCGGAAGCTACATTAGGCGTGCGGATGAGAGGAAAATTTGGACCGAGCCGTGCCAATATCCGAGCTGCACCGGTTCCCGAAGTCGCTACCCTTGGAGTGTAGGGCATGTCCAAAGTAAGCAGATCGGCAACCGGGGGGCTGACACGCAACGAGTGCAGTGACCGTCTCTGGTGCGATGGAGCGGACGACTGGGGAATTTCCAAAGATCCCACGAGGCCCCGCAGCGATTTGGAATAGCAGCGCGTGACGCGAAGAATGTGGGGCTGTTCCGACGGACGCTCAGTTTGACTCGGGCGCTTGGTCTATCTAGCGCAACATATTTTCTGTTATCCTTGTGAGTTTAAAAGAGGCACGCAGGCCGACACACAGACAGAACAAAAAGACGAACTCAAAATAAACTTGATGTATACTCTGTTTTCGTGTCGTCCTGCCTTCTGCGTTCTGAAGCTATAAAATGTCAAAACCAGCACGAACTTCGTCTTGTATTCCTGGGTAATGTTTCACGCGCCGTACATGGCATTGTCATAATCCGTGTCGGCGTTACAAGTAACGGATTTACCGGTAACGTAGTGACGTACTCGTTGCGTTTTCAAAACAGCTACGTATGACCTTCTTACATTACTTACTTTCAGTAACAGGTGGCATAGTCGTCTTGCTCGTTACCTCTTGTTCCTTAGACTTAAAAAAAATTAAAAAAAATACACATATCTCTTAATTCTTTTTCTTTGTTTTTAGGCGCTAACTCGTATGAATCCTCGCAGTCATCGCACATGCCTTAAAAAGTTTTGCCTCTTTTCTCCACGCAAAGACCCCCACTTTCGAAAAACCCCAACGCCCGACTCCCGAGCCCTTAGTCCCACTGTCGGAAAACGCTGTCGTCTCATAATTTAAAAGCAACGACGCCTTCCTTTTATTCTGAGCTGCAGCAGGTCTGTAACGCGTTCCTTTTATTTGCAACGAACGAGTAACTTAGTTTCAAACTTTTTGGAGGTAACGCCCACGACGCTGGCCAAAATGCACCGAGAAGACCGTGAGGGCGCCACATATTTCTGGAATGGCCTATTGCGGAGTGACGGGCTTTCCCGTCCCAATGCCTCGGAGCCGTACCGTTGACAGTCCTTTGACAACCAACGTAACGTTGTGTGTGCTCTGTGCTTTCAAGAAGTGACCAGTTCAACTGCGAGTTGCATTTCCTCTAACCTTTCTCAAAAATCAGAAGCAAAATGCTCTTGCGGATCGGAATAGACGTATTCCTGCTTTTTCATTGTTATAAACGAAAAAGCTGCTAGAGAAAAAGAAGAAAAATTGGCAGCGACCTTTGATTTTGAAATGCCTACTTTAATGTTTCTAGGGATTCTTCTCTCCCCATATTTTTGTCTGCCTCTACTTATCAGCGAGTATATATTTCATCTAGATTCCCCACGGGGAGGTTACACAGTGGTCAAATTTCGGGCCAGCCGCACTCTTCTGTCGAGGTTTATGGATTTCCGATTGGCCTCTTTTTTTCTTTCTCACATCGTGTTCCATGTCTTCCCTCTCCCCTCGAGGGCGGGGGCGGAGGGGGAGAGAATCTATCCCTCCTTTCCCGCTGTCTGTCGTCGTGGATGTTGCCACTTCTCTGATGGAAAGAATCCTTTCCCCACTTTCCCCTGCTCCCGTCTCGACTGGCACCAATCTTCGGCAGAATCGAATCTTTCCGCCTTTTCTGGAGCGAGTCCACGTCTTCGCGGTTTTTATTTTCCGTGTCTGTGTGCGCTTTCTCCTTCACCAGAGAACAAGAGAAACGATCGCGGTGGTTTCTCCCATTTCCCTTTTCCTGTGAATTGATGGCGTGACCTTATGCGATGTCCCTCACAAGTTCGTTCTCCGCGTTTTAGCAATGATGAATATGATGATGGCTTGTGGTGACGACGATGATGGTTTTTCTTCGCTTTATATATATTATACAATGCTCACCAAACTTGTCCGGAGCACGCGAACGGCGTCTTATCTCGCCAGAGCGCTATCCTGGCGGACGCCGAAGGGCTGTTTCATGGCGTACCGCTCGATGGAGCAGCCAGAGCAGAGGATGCCGATCGCTGGACCGTGGACACCGCCGCAATTTCGCCGTCCGGTCATTTTATACTGATCGTCACTTTTTTGCACGAAGATGCATTGGCGATTGTCGGAACTGTCAGTCTTTGGGTGATTCAATCAGTGAGCATCTGGCGTTTCGAGTAAGGCGAAAAGCGAAGATCGTCTCGAAGGCAGAATTGCTGCATTGTCCCCGGTCCAGCAACGGCTTCGACCTTGTTCCATGGAGCACTACGTCGTGGAGCAGCTCTTCGACTGCTGTCAGGATAGCGCTCCCAGGAGGTAGACGCCGTTCGCGTGTTCCCGAAGCGTTTGGAGAGCACTGTACATAGAAGGCTGCCTAAAGCCGGGCTCCCACTGTTTTCACCATCCAGCCAAAGCCAGTCTGCAAACACGAGTCAACACCGCAATATCCTTGGTTCGAATGCCGCGTGCCGAGTTTTCTCCTTGAACTCGTTTCCAGGCGGCATTCGAAGCACGGGTCTCGCGGTGACTCGCGTTCGAATCTGTATGCCGACTGTCTTTGCAAGCGAGGCCGCTGCTTGCCGGCGTGTCTTTGCTCGAGCGGACGAGCCCGTGCTTGCACCCACGGGGCACCAGTCCGGGGCGCGGCGCTTGCCAAAGCCGCAGTAACATACATACACCGTACAAAGCACACGCGGTGTTCGCGTCCGACGAAATTACCCCGGACATGTTCGAAGCAAGTTTGCTCGATACATGCTTGCAACATGTTTGCAGACTGTGTAACCAATGTGACGTCTCTCTATGGAGATACACGCCAGAGACGGCGTCTGCGGGGACTCTCTTTTGTATTATGTGTCAGCGGTTTGACCGCGATTTTAGAGCTCCATGTACTGTATACCTTGAAGACGAACTTCGTGTCGCTGACTGGAGGGGGGGCGGAGGCTTAATAGGGACATTTAGGGAACTGTTCTCGCACATGCGCAGTTCGTACCGGAGGGCCCATCGTTACCCTATCGGATGTTCGAAAACGGTTCCCTAAAACTCCCTAATATGGGGAAGAGGACGGCGTATAGATCGTCCCAAGGACCGCCTTAGGCACGCCGCCATCTTTGTCTACTGGGCTGTGGAACGCGTTTTGGGCATGCGCACTAGCTCTCTTCTGCGGAATATCGGACGCTGCGCATGGGTCCATAGGGCTGGGAGGCGAATGAAAATTTTAACCCGATGGACCGCTACGCTCTTATAGATTAATTTTAAAAGATTTCGTTCATTCCATGCGTAAGCGTTATATACGGAAAAAAAGTCAAAATTACATTGTGTTTATTTTTGCTGAATATGCAATAAACGGCAACAGGTACATTTTCAGGTTTTAAGTAGAGCACGATGTGTAGTTGAGAACTGTCAAAAGACACCTATACTCACAAAATATTACTTCAACCCCAGAGGCAAAGACGTTTGTTGAACATCGTAAATATATTAAAGGACAAGACTGGACAAGCGATTGTCCTGTCCTGTCCTCCCTTGTCCTTTGTCTTTCGCGTTAATATCTTTACGATGATCAACCAACTATGCCACCAACTTATTCTGTTACGTTCGTTGATATTCTCCGATAATCTCTTTTGATCGTTCACAGTCGTTTCTGCTGAAGAAGAGTGCCACCGTCGAAACGTCAACGGACGTCAGGCCCCTTTCCTATTTTTATTTTTATTTTAGTTCTTCATTCTTTTTTTCTATTTAACACTTTACTTTTCTAAGTTCTTGAGTTTTATTTTAACTTTTATTTTGTCATTTCTAAGTGTATCTTCCGCGTATCTAGCCGTCTTGTGTCTGGCTTTGATTGTTCTTCTTGTAAATTAACACCATTTTTTTTCGGACTTTACTCTTTTTTTTTGTTTGTGACGTTTTTCTGAAGTCGTAATTTAAATTTAATTTTTTATTTTTATCATTTCACGGCTGCTGTTTCTGCGCACCCTACTTTTGAATGTATATCAAGGAAAGCATTTGTAAACTTTCACCACTTTTATATATATATACATATATATATATATATATATATATATATATATATATATATATATATATATATATATATATATATATATATATATATATATATATATATATATATATATATATATATATATATATGTCAAATTGGGACGTGCCTTCTATCCAGTGTAAGGAGGTGCTCGGAGAGCTCCCGAAGTGTGTTCGACGCTTTTCAGAGAGCCACGTTCGCCATTTGCGTCTCCGGCGTTTCGCCGATCGATTCCCTTCAAATGTCGCTTGACTTGCACAATGAATGCACGATCATCGTTCGACCTGCTACTTTTATCCGGGACGTAAAGGGAACAAGAAGCAATCCATATTTTCTTGCTCTCCCGCTCGAGCTTCCGTCCTGCTGCGGCTATTTTGAGGAACCCTGCAGTATTTGTCGAGATTTTCTTTTCATTTTACGAAAAGGTTTTGGACGACAAAACATGCGCGGAAGTACCTAGGAAAATAGGATCTTGCACTTTAAAGAATTGCCAGTGCGTCTACTTTGGCCCAGAACGCTCTAAGACGGCCAAGCAGTGTGGTGATCCGGGAAGAATGTTTTCACCGGAAACTATTGTGACAACAACCTTCAACTTTTAGAGATAGATAGAGAGAGAGAAAATAAAAGCAATAATAAATCAATCTTAATTTCCATTGATTAGGTTGGTGGAACACGTGGAATAAAGCTGCAATATGCAGCTTGACTGGTGGGTCCCTACAATGGTCAGTTGCGACCGTGTAGGAAATGTAGAAAAATTAACACACACACACACACACACACACAGAAAGCAACAATCGAAACACACACAACTGCGGTTTTCAACCTATCAAATAAACAAAAGAAAATATAAATCACGCGCAAAACTGCTAGCGCAAATGTTTATAAGTTATCCTAGGAGAGTCAAAATCCAGATTAACAATATAAAACTGATTTAAAGGAGCAATGCAACAATTTTTGTACTTTGCACAAATACCGCGTAAAACGGATCCCTAACGTTAATGACCTATGAAACACGCGTTCGTTTTTCACCTCACGCAATAGAAGTCCCAGAAAAAAATTTAAGAAAAACGAGCAGCATTCACCCCCTCAACTCGCAGCCAGAACAAGCGGCCACGTGATCTGGAGCCGATTATATGCCGCCAATGTTGATCATAGCCACGCGCTGGGGTTGGCAAAGCGCAGGACACGCGCTGAGTTCCAGACATTGTTATGGCTCGGCTATTGTCGTCGTTGCAGCGATTGGACACGGGTTACAACCCGAATGCTTCTCGAGATAGCAATTGTCACGAGCCCAAGTCGAGTGCCCACGCAATGCTTGGGTCCAATCTATGAGCCGCATTCAAATATCGTCACTTGGGTGTACTGCGATCCCCGAGTTACGTCATCAAATTTTGCAAAGGAGAGATTGAATGAAAATGATCGCTTTTGTCCTTGAAATTACACCGCAACAAAGGCGTTTCTTGGCCAGTGGCGTTGCGTGTGAGTATCCTTGAGTCCCAGGTGTGCCAGTGAGCTCGGGTAGAGAGAAAAACATTCCAATTGAATATCGTTGCACAGCTCCTTTAAAGGGATACTGAACCAAGGAATTTGGTGTCCATAATAAGTGGCGCACGTTCTTTCCACGAGCCAGCAGCCGCCGGTGTGCGCGAGCACAGGCAACAAAAATGACGTCACAGACCTCCATTCGTGGTTGAGATGACAGTGAAATGTATGGGCTTCGGACCAAAGGAGAATAAAGATAAGTTTTTCATCTACACAGTGGTGCCTGGTGTAAAAAGTAAGCGATGAATTGGTCTAACAAGCACGTAGCTTTCACTTGTAGAGATGAAAAGCCTGTCTTTGTTCTCCTTTAGTCCGAAGCCCATGCATTTCATTGTCCTCTCAACCGCGAATGGAGGTCTGTGACGTCATTTTTTTTGCGTGTGCTCGCGCACACCGGCGGCTGCTGGCTGGTGGAAAGAACGTGCGCCACTTATTACGGGCACTAAATTCTTTGTTTCAGTATCCCTTTAAGAAATGTGGGAGTGCAAATTTAAGAATTTGAAATACGTAGTTCGTTCGCTGAGTGACCATCCTCCACTTCTCCGTGCGTCGAGTGGGGGTGTGCGGGTGAAGCTTCCTCCAAAGACGCGAGGTTTTTTTTTTAAAAGACATGAGGCCCTTATTTTTTTTTTTACTGGCGCGTAGTCTAAATTTTTATAACATTAGTCTAACAATCATGAAAACGTGTCTATAATTAAAACTGAAAGTCTAACGAGGCAAAAATAAAAAAAAGGAAAAAAATAACAACTGCAACTACATCTATGAGGAAGTATATTGAAATACAATCACAAATCACTCGAAAAGTAATGGGATCAACTCCATCACTGCGATGAAATTACTATCCAAGTATGGTGGACGCAAGCGATTTTGAAGTACGAGAGAGAGAAAGAGATCAGCGCGTAGCCTGGAATCTTTTTCGGGGGGGGGGGGGGGGGGGGAGAGGGAGGGGAGGGGAGGGGAGGGGAGGGGGGGGGGGGAGGGGAGGGGGGGGGGGGTCGAAGTGCCTGTGTATTATAGGGTCGATATGCACATGGGAGCTGACAGCCCATCAGCACCTCTCCAAGGCTACGCCACAGTGAGAGAGAGAGAAAGACTTACGTTGCTTTAGGGCTCGTGCCCTCGATATGTAGTACGTTTTTTGTCCCCGACTTATTCATTTCATTGCCTCGTACAAACAACAGAGAACTGTCTGAGGCCTTCCTTGTATGACTGTCACACCGGTCATACGAACGCTGTCGGCGGACATGATGGGAGCGTATACAAAACATGCCCCAACTATTCTTGAGACGGGACCGCGGAGAATTCTGTCATGATGCCTGCGCACCGTTTCTTTCGTACGATGTAGGGGTACTGCTGCTTTACACTGTCCGTGCCGTTGCGCTCTTTGGGCATTTCAGCAAGTTTATTGTATTCCACTGCTCACTGTGTTGTTGGTTTGTGTAACGCGTGGGCATTATAGTTGCAACGCGGTCCCCCTAGCCGTGTTGTATACCGCGGCGTGTGCTCGTGAATGGAGCCTTCCGGCGTCTTTGATCCGTATCGTGTGGCGTACGCGAGCCCGTGGTCGTGGAGCGTCCATCAGCCTCGCGAGATGCGGCGAAATCTAATCGGTCTTTCGCGCTCGCTGCGAGGGCTCCGCAAAAACGGGCCAGCAAGATCAAGTTTCGGGGCCGAACGCGCGCTTGGGACATCGCTTCGCGGTGATTACGCCACGCTCGTCTGTCTGGTCTCTAGGTTGCCCGAACGCCTGTAGTATCTTCTTTTTTTTTAGTCGAAACGTATATAATACTTGTGTCAGTCTGGCTGATCCAAGTGCACTTCGCCTTCAGTGTCATTTCTGTGAGGTGCCACACGGCTTCGTCCTGAGGAACACACTTGAGTGAGCTTGACGAACTTGGCGTAAATTTTATTCTTTAAAGAATAGGAAATTCGCGAAGGAGGGGACAGAGAAGCGTGGTATTGCAAAATAAATAGTGGGGCGGACATAGAGTTTAGGCTGGTCTGTACCAACATTAGCGCCGCGGTGAATTGATAAAAGCCGACGAAAAAGTCGGTCATTTTAAGGCTATCTTGGTTAGCAGAGAAGGATAGAGCATGCTTTTGTTTCAGCATTTAACTATTCGAGACAGCACGATAATTATGATCTAATTAGGCAGTGTCAAGGCCTCCTCGTAGACTTCCGTGAAACGAAGCGGAACGCCAAAGTTGGATATCTTTTTTTCTTTATCTTGGCTTGCGATGATCAATCAGAATCGTTTAATTGGCGGAAAAATCGTTCATTAATGTAACGTTGTTTTAGAGCGCAGCTCCTAGTCGCCCGTTTCCGGGTTGAGCGGCGTCGGCGTCGGCGTAATCGCGCGTTGCATTATGGAATATTTCCCAAAATTACGTCACACGTGACGTGACATCACGTGTGACGTCATTTTGGGGTCTGTCGTCACGTGTGGCGTCATGAAAATAACATTTGCCCGATAAATTTGGCAGGAAAATGTTTCGCTAAGTTTGGCGGAAAATTTTTCCGCTAAATTTAGCGAGAAAAATTTCCTCTGGTGACGTCACGTGTGACGTTACGTGACGTCACACGTCAATGTTGCGGGAAAATTTCTCCGCTAAATTTAGCGAAAATTTTTCTGCTAAATAGAAGGGGAGCAGGAGAGGAGGGTATGGAGGGGGACCAGCTGCATACCATCTCCTTCGCACCCTCCCCTCCCCAAGAGCTGCGCTCCAATTTGGCATTACAGAGAATCGTGAACGTCTAATTTTTTTAACGTGTCTTTATTAAGGGGTATCAGTGACCGAGTGGGCTAGCGCACACCAGATCGGAGTACTTGGAAAGAAAGCTCGCGCTGCCGAACTCAGTGATTCTGAGTACAATCCAAAGCCCCGCCCGAAGAACACACTTCCGATCAAGTGAGTTCGGGGAGCACACTAGGCTGGCTACGGTAGACTGAGTGTGTAATCTCGATAGCAGTGTTTAAAGAGCAAAAATAATAGAATAAATAAGAAACTAACATTGCGTAAAATTAGTATTATTTAGATAGGAGTAATATTAGATGCGCACTTAGTTTCTGTTGGCGAGAAAGTAGGGCAGTGTAGAAAAACAAGCGGCTAAACTAGTTTTCAGCCTTGGCCCCTGCGCGACGGCCAGCGACGGCCCGGAGGCACCTGCAAGGCTCCACCAGGAATCTGAAGGTGGCAAGAGAGACGCGAAAGGCTCAATTGCTTGAAATGGAACTCGCCCAAATGGGGCAAGGTGTCTTCGAACCACCGTTCGTTCATCTGGAAAGTCCACCTTTCCCGACTGATCACGGGTAGGCTGTCGGTCATGAGAGTGGCTATGGTGACGGCATTGGCCTGCGACTGCTGATCGATGTCACTCGAAAATCTTGCCTGTGCGTCGGCATCCAGCTCCAGCTGCCTCTCATCTGGACCCGTTTGCTCGAAGCGCTAACCACGGCTAAAGTAAGCCGGAGTACCTAGGAGAGGGATTTCGAGATCACGTGACTGGCTCGGTAGGAATGCGGGAAAACATGGCGGTGCCCCAGTGAGTGCAGCGCCGCTCGCTTTGGAACTAATATGTCGTTGTAGCTAGAGTCACTAAATAAAGCTACGCTTTCAGAGTACCGAAACTCCCAAACTCCGCGTCTGAAGCGCGTCAGGCGCCGCCATATTGGGTCCACTCGCGATGGAAAATTGACTCTAGCCGAGTCTAGCCGAGCCAAGCCGAGATCTTGTCGTCGTCTGCGCCAGCTGTAGGGCTGTAGCAGCGGTGGGTAGCCGGCGAGTTTTTCTGGCATTGTAGCGACAGTGAAAGGGTTACTGAATTGGTTGCGTGGCACCTTGGATAGTCTTCCTAAGTAAGTAGAACGCACTCTAGCAGAATACCGAATGCTTTCACGCGCGCGACCGCAATTTGGGGCACTTCTACGGATTCAGGAGTGGAATGTCTCGCATGCCAAACCAACTGTGTCAACTGTCCTGGAATGCCAATTCACTGCGTCGATCTACATCGCTTTTTGTTTGTGTCGTCGACGTATTGGAAGTATGGTGTGCCATGGGCACACTTCACTCGGGCAGGAGGCTTCTCATAAACGAAACATTTAAATTGTTTTCTGACTTATGCGCCAGGGGAAGAATGCAGTGAGGTGAACTTCCCTCGCTTTAGCCCATGCTTTTAGTCAATATTCATAGACCATATCTACCTGATTATTATTTTACGATATCGGTAATGTAGTACATATGCTCCATATAAAAGTTACCCCCAGCTTTAAATTTGTAATTGAATACGTGTTACTGCTTGATTCTAATCTGCACACATGGTTTGTTTTTTTGCTTGTGAGTATGTGTACTTTTTGGTGACACCTCAAGCGTATACGGTATATGCTGTAAACAGTCTTTACGCACCTACCTTCTGAATTGTGAAATAAAGTATTACATGTTTCAGCCAGTTGGCACTAGAGATCTCAATTTCGGCATATTGGACACTTGAATTTCAACAAACAAGTTCAAAGTAAATCCTTTAATACAATATAACTTGTTTCAAAAACACTCATGTCAGGTAGAGATGAAACAATCGATAGTTGAAAGGTCACTTGACATTTTCTGCTAAATGTTCCCACTGCGGCATTATAGCTCCAGCACTCAAGGTGTGTAAATAAAAACCGAGCCTCAAATCAAAAGAAAACATGTACAAGCATGTGCATCAGGTCATGGCAGGATGATAATGGCTTGCCTACACTCTTATCTACGTCCTGGATAATGGCCTGGGTACAAGCGGTACTCCTCAATGTCCCGCCTAAGACACGGGATATAAGCAGCCCTGTGAAGAAAACTATCCGTGACGCCTCTGGAAGCGGCCCAAAAAGTTCGAAGTACCACCTGTAAACGGCCTTAACCCGCCCGAACGTTTTTATGCGGCTCACTTGACAGTCGCCGAACCGCACCGTCCCGCTTAAAGAAAAGAAAGCGCGAATGAAGCACAAAAGCCCGTAAAAGCCGCGTGTCTCCGTGTCTCCCCCTCACCGCTGTCGGCGGCGGGGCGCACGGCGCACACTTGAGAAAGAGAAAGGGTTCGAGCCGCATTCCCTCTCTCAAGTCCCTTTCTCTCTCTCTCTGAAAAGTTGAAAACAAAAACAAGAAATGTTTTGCGAGTCCTACCGCGCATGCTCAGCCCGCGCAAAAGGCGTAGCTTGGCCGGTAGTCGTGCGAAATTGCATTGTCGTCGTCGCGTTCTCTTTTTCGCGCAAGCCGCACCGTTCAAAAAGGAAAGTTGATTGGAAATCTACGGCGGTGATGTATTCATCGCAAGACATCAAAGGTGTGTTGCGAGGTCAATGCCACGCAAGCAACTGCGAGTGCGATGGCTACAGCAGGGCCCTCGACAACTGCAGCCAACCTGCGGCTCCTCACCAAGTGACGTGGTGCGTTTACTGCGGCCACAGCCCTGTACAGCATGCACGGATTAGTAAGTGCCGCCTTTATTTCATGTTTTTGTGCGTGTGTCTGTGTGTGTCAGTCGAGGGGCACGCGTGTTCGGAACACCGTTGAGTACCCGACCGCTTCGGTATGCACTTGTCCGTGGTAATAACGTTGCGTTGTTCCGTGTGACGCTACCGAGACGTATGCCGTTATTGCACTTTAGTTTTAGTTTCACGTAGGGGGAGGCACTCACTTGATCGAATGACGTTTTAGCGAACGCCTACGTTTCACCGAATGACACTTTAGCGAACAGTCGGACGCCACGAAGCGGCGTTTTCGGGTGGGCCAAATGGGTTCACATTTTTGTAATGAGCCGCCGCAGACTGTCGCCTGTCGCCGCGAAGCGGTGAAGCGCAGCGCGGCGGATGGGTTAACGCGCGCCCCCGTTATTCGCTAAAACGTCGATTCGCTCAAATGTCGCTGTTCGCTAAAATGTCATTCGCTCATGTGATATCGACCCGCGGCGGCGGCCCAAAGGATTGCTACCCGTTTTTTACGCGTATTTTTATGTTTGACTGTCTTGTTCACCCACCATTGCCTGTTATCGTCTTTTTTTTCTTCTTCTTTTTTTCCCCCATTTGGCGGCGGGCTAACAGGCACACCTGCGTACGGGTCTCAACCTTTCTGTCTAGCCTTGCACGCTGCCGAGTGAGTAACCCAACAGTGCAAATAAAAATTATTATTAATAATATATCCTGTGTGAGTTCGTGCTGTCGGCATCGAGTACTGCATAAAATGACATTACAACAAAAACACATAGCCACCCAGCACATACAGGTACTATGTGATTGTTGCACCCCCCCCCCCCCCCCCAAAAAAAAAAAGAAACAGTTAAGTTATTTAGAAGTCCTCACGTCTTGTTTTTCTTTTTCTGGGTTGCATAACTTTTTTTTTTTCTGAGGGGGCGGTATTGTGATGATTTTACACTCGGCCGTCAATGTCAAAGCTTGTTGCACAGCTTTTTAAACTAAAAGTGGAGAAGACATTCCACAAGTGACTTTGTATAACCCCAGACAATTTACAGCCATGTTTATTTCTACAGCTCTTTCTGCTTAAGGGAAACAAAGATGGTGCTAGAGCACCCATTCATCTGTGCCTTTTAGATAATACTGTGGGCTTGGAAATTTAAACAAATGTTTAATGCCAGCTGCTGACCAGGAAGCTAATACTGCCAGTAAAAACATTTGATGTTCTCGTGTGATGCCAGATTCATACCAGTTCCATGAATTGAAGTAATGAAAGTGTCATTTTTGCTGCCATATAGATAAAAAGACCACGTGAGGACAGCATAATTGTAGACATTGACAGTATTTATAACTATACGACATCAACAATGACATTTCTGACTTCATGCAGCTTGATTATTCGCTCTGTTTGCAGGTATATTTGAAGGCGAGTCATCCGATTTGTCTGACAACATGCAAGGGTCTACTTCGCAAGGTGCCAGCATCGGTACCTCTGAGGTCATGAACAACAGCACCTCCACTGCTGCTGAAATTCTGCTTGGTGAGTACCAACATGCATATGTTGTGGTTAACACGGTTGTTTTGCAATAATTGAATCAACTTCCTGTTCACGTGGTTAAAAAGTCATTAAGGCAACAACTGTCGCCTTGATGACACGGGCAGGATTCCCTTGATTGTACTGTTATCAGCTGTTGAACAACGAAATCATGTATGTTCATAAATTCATAAACAGCACTGGCACAGTGCACACATTAGTTAAGCATAAAAAATGATTAATACTGCTAGGGATAGCAATTGGAACATTGGTAAGCTGGTTGGTGAGCGAGATATTTGTGCAAACAAATCAAAAGACATTTGTTGTCATTTGCTATTATTTATGTAGTTTAAAAGGTTCCATTTGATTTGTATAAAGCAGCTGTGATTTTTGTCTGCGAATTCCTTGGTTTTTGGATGCTTTCACCATTTTAGCACTGGGAACTAGCTAGACAGGCCAAGGGCACAGACAGCTTAAGTTAATTTTTTTTGGAACTGCACTACAATACCATTGTACAGGCGTACCAGTGAAACCTAAATAGGTGTCTGGGGAAAGTGTTGTACAATGTTATATATGTATAATGTGTAGCGTTTTTTCTGAAAAAGGAAACACCTTTTCAGAGCGACGTCTCCGCTGAGGACACAGCATCTCCTGGCCCAAGGATCTTCTGGGGCATATCGACAAAAATCGTCTCTTGTGGAGGGCCTGCCGAAATCATCAACCTAAATGACGCTACTTTGGAGAAGGCTGTACTCCTTTGCCTAACGGTGTATTATGTCAAGGGCATAACATACCCCTCGGCATTTGCGCAAACGTTGGGGCTCGTGCAAAGTGCGATAAGCAATGGTGAAAAATTTCCCCGCTGCTGGGCTAACAGCAAGCTCGTAAAGATTCTCGAGAGCATGAAGGTTACGTAAATGTACATATGTTTACTGCGGCAAAGTCACTGCAGGTGTTATTTCACAGAGGAAGAATATCCCTGGCTTTAACGTAAGAAAGTACTCGTTCATCTTGCAACGCAAGTGCATAAAAAAGAGTAGTTTTTTGTAAATGCACGATTAATGTAACAGCCTGATGACGTACAAACCAAAGTATGCTTGTGCCATTCTTTGCGGATCCTAGTGGTATATGATAACATGTTGCAATGTTGGTATTTGTTATACAGTAATGGGCACAAGTAGATGTGTTCGGATTGCTGAACGTTAGCGCAAGACGCAGATAGTGATGCTGTGATATTTTCCAGTAAGAAACTGAATACAGCAGCTCCTGATCTCTTTTTTTTTTAGTTAATACTGTAATACGGTTTGTGTCACTTGCATAACTTACCTACACTCGGTCACATTTATTTCAGTAAAAAGAGTAATAAGTACTTTGTTTAACAGTAATAAATATTCTTAGGAATGCAGAATCTTGATCTCACTGTATTCTTTGTTGAAAAGTGCTTGGGTACAGCTATTCCATGCTTCGTACAACGAAAAAGGGCTAACTGTGATAGTAGTGTGAGTTCTTAATGTGTTTGTTCGTTTGAATTTCAATAAATGGATTATACACCCTTCAACAGACTGTGTGGGCTGTTCTAAAAATTACTTAACTTAATACTTTATTGCTCTAAGCAACCTAAAAGCAAAAAAAAGACAAAGAAGGGACATACACCACGAACTGGTGCTAACCTTCAACGGATTTAATCAAGCCTGTCAAACCCAGCGCGATAGTCTATTGTGTGTGGGATCCTTTTATCACGAAAGGTTGGCGTGATAGACAAGACTTCACAGATGCGCGCTGGGTTTGACTGACTTTATTAAATCAGTTGAAAGTTTGTGCCAGTCCGTGTTGTGCGTGTCTCGTCCTTACTTTTTTTTTTTTTTGCCCTTTTTAATTTTTTTAGATCTTAATGAACCAATTAGCCCAAACCAAAGCTTCAATTCAGCAAATACTTTATTGCGCTCGAAAGAAAAATTGAATATGATGGGCGTGCCGCTTAGAGGAAAACAATTTTGTCTTGAAATCGGCTGTTCTTTTTTTTTGTGTAATGGAAGCTAATACACTCTAAAAAAAGTTTGTGCGTCTACTTTCACGCACAACACTTCGGAGAGCCAATCACCACAACTTACGGAGGCTGCTCAGCAAGTGACAATGCCAAAACATATGTTTAGACCAAAAAAACGCAGTCTGAGTTGTGACATTAAGCAATGCAAAACGTCACGCTTGCATTGCTTAATGTCACAACACGAACTGCCTTCTTTGGTGTAAACATATGTTTCGGCATTGTCATTCGCTGAGCTGCCTCCGTAAGTTGATTGGCTCTCCCAGTGTTGTGCGGGAAAGTAGAGGCACGGGCTTTTTTTAGAGCGTAATGCATAATTCCTGACACTTTCTAATGAAACTCATTGATCCTGTTAGCAGAAATTGAAAAATAACGTTCCCGATAATCCTGCATGTGCCTAACGCTACAGGCGTTAGACATCGCATACTTAAGGGCGCTAGTTATTTGGCTCTATAGCATGTTACACTCGGGTATTTAATAAGCTCACATTTTGAAGGCTGGGAATATACCATATACGTTTTTGGAGCAGCAACAAAGGTATACGACGAAAACCTCCTTGTGTCGCTCGTCAAGGGAAGGGCACCCGTGCACAACCAATTATATATCTACAGTTATCCGAATAGCCCGCAGAAGGTGGTTTGTGCGTTGGGTTACGTTCCGATTCCGCGGTTGTTTCTTCTAGCGTGCCAGAAAACGGTTTATATTTTGCAAGACTATGCTTTTGTCACTCTTTCAATGTCTGGTTACTCTTACAATGCTTTTTCGCAACACCACTCGTGCAAGATTTCTCCCATTGATAGGCACTTATCAAACCAATGTATACAATTCCCCCATCGGTCGACGAGTTTAGCAAGCAATTCTTGTGTATATAAGCATACGACAACGCGAGCATTGTATGTGTGGGGTTGTGGCGTAGTGGCTATGGTGTCCGATTTTCACTTCGCGGGCGCGGGTTCGATTCCCCTCTTGTGACGTATGTTGTGTTGCTGAAACTTGTGTTCCAGATCCACAAACAACTAGTCGGAGCATCATGCCGGCTGTCTATGCCCCCAAGTATGCGGAAAATGGCGCAAAAATGGCGTTGTAGCATAATTTTGCCGCAGTTTTAAATTTTAGGCCGCATAATCGTAGGCCGCTTATAGCCAGGAAAATTTTGATCTTAAATACCGCATGAAATTGCCACGCATGTCAAAGGGCCTGGTAAATTCAGGCCGCATACCTGATCCGCGTGAGAACGGGCCGCTTGAATCTGGGCCTCATAACAACGGGCCGCATAAGTTGAGACACCTAAACCAACTGCTTGTAAGCGGCGAAATTTTGACCCGCTTTCCTGCCTATATGCGTGCATTTTAGCCAGGATCTAACTAAGAGTGTATATGTATATGTTACAAGCAAACAGGAAAGAAATTAATGGTGCAATAAAAAAAAACATTTCAACAAGGAGGCGACATGACACACATAAGCATGTTGGTAGTCTGCAAAGGGCACCTGACATTCTATGCCAAAACTCTCCCTGCAACACCACAACTCCCACAATTTCGAGCCTGCCCTTTAGCACGCGAAGTGGAATCTCACCAAATGAAACATATGCAGAAGCATGTGCATCAGGTCATGGCAAGGTGACAATGGCTTCCCCTGATATGTTTCAAGTTAACAGGAGTACATATAATTAATGCTGCAATACAAAACTATTTCAATCGTGGTATCTTAGTTAAAAGTGGAACCTCATCAAATGAAACATACATGAACCCGTCATCAACATGAAGCTGTACTCTGGACCATGGACCGCTCCGTGGTGGCTTGCAAGTCTTATTACTCGGTTTGCCAAGATAAGTGCTTCGACCGGATGCTGTTCTTAGGTCTAGTGCTACCCCCTGCACAAAGTGTGGAAGCTCATCCTCCCCCTTTCTGCAGAGAGTAGAGGAGATCTGAGAATGGTGTTTGATCCAAGCGCTTAATCAAGGTGAGGTGCGCGATAAGACTGGCACGCCTTTAGGGCCACCGTGTCATGGCGCCAATAGCACAGAGCGGTCGACAGTTCAGTGTTCACCTTCATATTGATGACCGGGTGTACACGCTTGTGCATCAGATCTTGCCACGCACAAATGAACACATCGCTACCTCACACGGATCACTTCACATTATCTGTTAGAACACTCATTGCCACGCTGCGACTCCCGCATTTTGCGCTTGGCTTCTTGCACGCAGACAGGTTGAGTTTCCGCAGATAAAAGCGGAGCCTCACCAAAAGGAACATGTGTACAAGCTTTTGTGCCAGGCCGTGGCAGGTTGGCAGTGGTTTCCCGAGATATGTGGCAAGCACCATAGTAGTCAACTTGTCAATGCTGATGTTCAGTATCTTTTTTTCGTTCACTCTGAATGTGTTCTCTGCATGCTGCAGAAGTTCAAGCACGTTGCGAGCAGGTGTGAACAGTGGGTTGGCTTTGTTTGGGGTGTATGATTTAAGCTTAATCAGGCTAGTGTTTGATGTTGCGGGTGCTTCTTTCAAGAATGAAGTCTACTCTTCACAGAGTTTCTGTTTTCTCACAATGGCTCGTGAGGTGTAACCAGCAAGGAGTGGGCATGGAAACAGTCGGAGAATGACGTCGTCTAACCCTGTCTACATCGTTGTGCAGATCCTGGCTTCCCTGACTATCTCGTGGACAGGACCATCGTCATACCCTCGAGCCTTCACCGCACCATCGGCGATAACGCAAGGGGCGTTTTTCAACCTGACACGCTCTGGCGGCGGCACTTTCAATGTTTCCGCCGAGTGGCCGCAGCTAGTCCTCGTACCGTTCGCGCAAGCCGCCGCATCGACATCATCATTCATGGACGGTTTTCCTACAAGACCGGGAAGCACCTACAGTTCCGTCAGTGGGCATGGAAACAGTCGGAGAATGACGTCGTCTAACCCTGTCTACATCGTTGTGCAGATCCTGGCTTCCCTGACTATCTCGTGGACAGGACCATCGTCATACCCTCGAGCCTTCACCGCACCATCGGCGATAACGCAAGGGGCGTTTTTCAACCTGACACGCTCTGGCGGCGGCACTTTCAATGTTTCCGCCGAGTGGCCGCAGCTAGTCCTCGTACCGTTCGCGCAAGCCGCCGCATCGACATCATCATTCATGGACGGTTTTCCTACAAGACCGGGAAGCACCTACAGTTCCGTCAGTGGGCATGGAAACAGTCGGAGAATGACGTCGTCTAACCCTGTCTACATCGTTGTGCAGATCCTGGCTTCCCTGACTATCTCGTGGACAGGACCATCGTCATACCCTCGAGCCTTCACCGCACCATCGGCGATAACGCAAGGGGCGTTTTTCAACCTGACACGCTCTGGCGGCGGCACTTTCAATGTTTCCGCCGAGTGGCCGCAGCTAGTCCTCGTACCGTTCGCGCAAGCCGCCGCATCGACATCATCATTCATGGACGGTTTTCCTACAAGACCGGGAAGCACCTACAGTTCCGTCAGTGGGCATGGAAACAGTCGGAGAATGACGTCGTCTAACCCTGTCTACATCGTTGTGCAGGTTGGTTCCATTCCGTCATTACATGCTAAGAAAACCAACAATGTCTTTTATTTTTCGTTTCCATGCCCCAGTGTTTGTTCTGAACTGCTTGTAGAGTGTATTGGCGTTTTAAAACTGCTACTAATTCTTTCTGGCGACGTAGAGACTAACCCCGGCCCTATGACAGAATCCCAAGCCAAGCAGTTCGCAGATATGTTTAAGATGATGCAAGATTTGAATGACCGTTCTTTGAGGGCGGAGCAAGGGCAGAAAAGTTTAATTAATACTGTAAAAGAGATAAAAGAAAACCAACACGTCATTGAAGCAAAAATTAACGCTATTGGAACTAGACTTTCTCTTGTTGAAACAAAAGTATCCGCACTTGAGCTTGCCAACAATGAAATTCGCGCGAAGCAGTGTCTTGCGGAAAGCACTAACTTCGCCAATCGGCTTGATGATCTGGAAGATCGGTCGCGCCGAAATAATTTAGTTATCTACGGAATTCCAGACGTTCAATCAGAAACTTGGGCTGAAAGTGAAAAAAAAGTGCTTGACATTGTCTCCCATATCCTTGATACTCAGGCTCCTCCCGACTGCATTGAACGCGCGCACCGAATTGGGCCCTTCGTTGCTAATAAATGTCGTCCGGTAATAGTAAAGTTTTCTTCATTTAAAGACAAGGATAAAATATTTTTCTCACGGTTCAAACTAAAAGGAAGCGCCACGTACCTGAGTGAAGACTTTTCACCAGCAACGCGTCTTGCCAGAAGGAAACTAATCGAATTTGGGAAAACAAAAAAATGCGTATTTCAGTTGCGGTATAATAAACTATTTATTAACAGGCAGTGCTACATGTATAACTCTTCAAATGATACTATCTTCGAGCTGAGTAATGGCGCTAAGGCGCGTGCGGCAGAAGATACAGCGCCAGTCTCTTCTAACAATTCGCGGGCATCTACATCATCATAGCAGGTCGTGAGGGGGGATGGTTCACGCCACGGTGCAAAACAGGTGTCCGTAGTTTTTACTAATATAAGAAGTGTCATACGTCACCGAGATAATCTGTGCTCTGTCATTGATTCCTGCTGCGCTGACATCGTGATTTTAACTGAGACTTGGCTTTCCTCCAGGGTAAAGAATTCTGAAATATTTTGCTGCGAAAAGCGCTTCAACATTTATCGTTGTGATAGGGGTGATAGAACTGGAGGAGGTGTATTAATCGCAGTTGCCGCTCACATTGAATCGTTTTGTTTACGCTTGACTAGCGATTTAGAAATCTTGTTCATTTGCTTGTGTTTGAATCATCAAAAACTTGTGTTAGGTGTATGTTACCGAGCACCTTCCTGTAATAATTCTTTTGTGAACAACCTTCATGATGCAATCAACTCCATACTGGTCCGCTTTCCTTCCGTTCCTATCGTCCTTCTTGGCGACTTCAATTATCCGAACATTGTGTGGAATGATTTACATACCCACTGTCACCCGTTTTCGACTGACGCAGCCGAGTTCATAAATCTTTGCAATGATTTCAGTTTTACCCAGCTAGTTTCTCTTCCTACCAGAAGCACTCCAACCGCATCCAACATCTTGGATCTAGTACTAACAACATCACCTACTTTAATTTCTTCCATCAGCAACATGGAGGGTCTCAGTGATCATTCTATAATACATTTCTTCCTTAATGTTCCTGCTGGAAGCTCGCCTACGAGTCTCAAGCGAATACGTGACTATGGTAAAGGTGACTACGCGGCTATCAATAATGAACTTTGTGTGTTTCTTGATTCTTTCTTATTGCGCTTTTCTGAGCGTTCTGTTGACGAAAACTGGCAATTATTTAAATCGGAAGTAGTGCGTCTCACTAACAAGTTCATACCGTTACGGAATCTCTCCGTATCTTCAAAAGCGCCTTGGTTTAACGTTGCGCTAAAAAGGCTTTCTAACAAGAAAAAGAGGAAGTTTAGAACCGCTAAGTTTTCAAATGATGACATTAAATGGTCCGATTATTACAATGCTTCTAATATCTACAAAATGGCAGTTCAGAACGCGAAGGCTCATTTCTTTTCTGTAACTCTGCCATCCATGCTTACTAATAACCCTAGGCAGTTCTGGAATGTGGTCAATTGCAATGAAAAACCCTCGGTATCTTTTTTTAGCGACGTTGGTGAACCAGTGTCGCTTAGTGACTGTGCGTCTATTTTAAATTCTACATTTGTCGCCTCATTTTCCCATGACCATTCATCGACTGTGCCACTGCTTTTGCAAAATGATTTTTCACCCATGCTTCCGATTATATTCAACGTTGCCGGCATTATTCACCTAGTCGATAATCTAAAAATGTCTTGTTCTGCAGGAATTGATGATATAAACTCGAAGTTCCTAAAAAACACCAAGGAATATTCGTCCATTGTACTATTTAAACTCTTCGAGCAATCTCTTAGTGTTGGTGTTCTACCCGGCGACTGGAAGGTGGGAAAGGTTGTGCCTGTGCATAAGACTGGTGATAAGCATATTCCTCTCAATTATCGTCCGATATCTCTAACAAGTATTTCATGCAAAATTTTAGAACATATAATCTTCTCACATCTTGTAAATTTTTTAGAATCGAACAACTTCTTTTCTCCCGCGCAACACGGGTTTCGTAAGTCCTTTTCATGTGAAACACAGTTACTAACTTTCACACATGATCTTCATCGCATTCTTGATCGTAGTTCGAAGGCCGACTGTATTTTCCTGGACTTTTCGAAAGCCTTTGATAAGGTTTCACATAGGCTTCTACTTCACAAATTAAGCAAACTTAATATCGACGCTAACGTACTTTCCTGGATTCATGCCTTTTTAACTAACCGGTCCCAATTTGTTTTTGTAAATGACACTTCATCGTCTTTATCTTCTGTAACATCCGGGGTTCCCCAAGGTTCTGTGTTGGGACCTCTGCTTTTTCTTATATTTATAAATGACCTACCCGCCAGTGTCTCGTCCTCAATCAGCTTATTCGCCGACGACTGTGTAATATACCGTGAAGTAACTAATAATTCAGATGTCATTTCTCTTCAGTCAGACATTAACAGTGTGTTAGAATGGTGTAACATGTGGAATATGCAGCTTAACGTTAACAAATGCAAAGTAATGAGAATTTCCCGTGTCCAAAATGACACTCCTCGCTACTTTTTTAACAATGTCTCTTTAGAGCACGTTTCATGTTATAAATATTTAGGCGTTCATATCTCATCCACTCTCTCTTGGGATTCTCATATCCAATACATAACAAATAATGCTAACCGCATGCTCGGATTCCTAAAACGGAATTTTTCAACAGTTCCTGTGTCGCTAAAATTACTTCTCTACAAAACACTCGTTCGCTCAAAACTGGATTATGCCTCCTCCATCTGGGACCCCGGTACTGACGTACTAACCCTTGCAGTTGAAGCGGTCCAAAACCGTTCTGCTCGCTACATCCTCACTAATTATCACCGCATCGCTAGCGTAACATCAATGAAATTGGGCCTAAAACTGCCAACGCTTGCTTTGCGCAGAAAAATTTTTCGCTTATGCCTGTATCACAAGCTATACCATCATAACCCTTTCCTACGTGAAAGGTTACTAACGCCTGCACCTTACATCTCGTCACGTCTCGATCATCAACATAAAATGGACGTACCCTCGTGTAAGACTACATCTTTTCATAGTTCGTTCATACCTCGCACCACTCTTGACTGGAACCACCTTCCAGCCTCTGCGGTATCGATTTCCGATGGTGTGGCGTTTAAAAACTGTATTGCCAATATTTATATTCCAGAATTTGACTAACCTATTGTTATGTTTTTTGTTCTGTTTCATGTGCATATCTTAGCTTTATATTATGTAACCCACTCCCCTCTGTAATGCCCTCGGGCCCTGAGGGAAAAATAAATGAAATGAAATGAAGGTAAGTCATGGACTCCTGCTCACTTGCACTCAATACTACTTCTGGCAGGAAGTGAGGGTCAAAGACTTCCTCCTCCTGTATGGGCACTGGTGAGGACTGTAAAAAGTCTGTAAGATCAACGCTATCATCAATCGTGTAGTTACCGCGACGACTAGGAGAGAAGAACTGTGACATAGCAATCAATCGCAGTGTTAACTTAAACTCCAGTGGTCGAGGAACTGGATGCTTGTTTCGAACACACGAAAACAAGTTCTCAAGAGCATCCTGGCTGACGCGGCTCAGAAGCACGAATCTAAATCCATGCTGTGACAAGAGCTTCTCCTGCAACAACAAGGCACTCTGAGTCGAAATAATAACTCCCGCCTGTACAGGTTTGAAACAAACATTCTGACCTGGTGCTCGAATGGACAGCCGTCTAAATATACTCATGAACATCCTAAGGAATGTCACTGCATCTTCATGCTCATTTTCCTTTGCATTACTCATGGCGACACCGAAGCTTCTGGATGTCATCAATGAAAACCAGCGGTCTACCATCTCCAAGAACCAAGCTGTTGTCAAGGCCTCACGTGGGAGCTGCCCCATCTGTACAAACAACCTGATTGCTGAAGCCACAGCACGATTCAAAACTGCCACTGCACTGGCAACATTCATTTTCTCAAAATGGTTGGTTTCCAAGTACTTTTCCTTTAGATGCGGTGCAACTTTAAGGTCTTGACGGGCATCAATTGCAGCCAGCTCCTTGATGTGTGCGACAGAGACCTGTAAAAGATTTAGTTCTAGTGATGAACTATTACATTCCCTCTTTTTTGTTTTCAAACGAACTGAATGATGATGTCTATCGTCTATTTCAGTGGTTCTGAAATGAGGGTCCGCGGACCCTTTTGGGTCTGCGAAGGCATTCTAAGGGCCCGCGAAGCCCTGCCTCATCACTCAAGCCCGGCACTAAAAGTTGTCTTTTTTAGATTAAGAAGAAACATTCCGATTTTTGGATGAGTTTTCTCGTGTGTGTCAATGAGAGAAGTCTACTTCATGCTAGCGCTTAGTTATATTCATTTAATAAATAATTATCATAATTAGCTCCCTTACCTATATCTATTTATTAAATAATTATCATAACTGACCTTATATTTGCCTTCCCTCGCCACATATGGGATCCTCCATCACCTCCGTCGATCCACAAGGGATCCGCGAAACATCAGTGGTTGAGAACCACTGGTCTATCTGATTGCAATTTGAAACTTCCGGTCAGTAGTTATTTTCTATTGCTTATGCATCTTTCCTCCACTATAGTCACGCAATTATTCGCACAGTAGAAGTAACCTTGCCTCGAAAAAGGCAAATATATATTTTGTCTAGAAAATGATGCAAGATGTGTTATTCACCACTAGACCAGAAGCGCTTTTGGGGTATTCCTTTTGGGTGCTACGCTTAAACTTGCCCAAGAAGGAAAGAATAGTAAAAAACACACACCTCATTTGTTGGCAGGCTGTGCTTCTCGACGATGTCTCTTGGCAAAAATATTGTTTGTTCACGTATGAGGTGACTCCGGACGTTTTTCAGCACATGTGGGGCATCGGCAAAAAACAAGAGGTCTCTGTTCTCTCCCTCAACAGCACACGGATGGGGGCAGGATACAATGGGATCACTGTGCCGAGTTGCCGACACTCCACACTGTTTCCACAAACCCTGGTTGCAGGCGCCCATGTCCGAAACGATTCCCTCTACCACAAGACCAATTTTCTCGCACTCCACAATAATCTCAAAGACAATCTTTTTCAGGTCGTCCGATGACACAGAACTGCCTGAAATGGAAGAGAGTTATTAGATACCCCATTGACAAATTACACTTTCATGACTATGGTAATGGTAACTGACATGATTATGGTAATAAAGAGACATAAAAATCTATCCATTACCGTAAATTGACACATTTACCTGTGAAATGGTAACCAATGACTTGTTTCCACCTTGTGGATAGACCGGCCAGCATAAACACCAGCCCATGCGTTGCAAAGGTTACGATGCCATCATTGCTCGGCAGCTTGCAGCCTTTCAAAGTTGTTTGCCCAATCACGGTCTTTGTTGTGCAGTCATACTCCAGGCCAGGTGTCAGCTGCATCTCATCCATGAGCAGCACACAGTGTCGCTCTTGGGGACCCATAGTTGCAACTTTGCACTCCACTGCAGGAAGAAGTTCTCGAAGAAGCCCTGCGTAAAAGGAAAAGAAAACCTGTCTGCATTTTTGGTAATGAAGCCAAACGTGTTTGAATACATTAAAATTTTTTTGTTCATACCTGTCTGAAACTTGACTCCTTCTATCCTTTTCTGGAGAGTTCGTTCGGCTGGCAAGGGCAGGAATCCTTCTCGAAGGAAGTTGTAGCCTCTGTGTCCACAGGCAAGACGGAGTTGCAAGGCTCGTTTGGTAGTCTCCCCAGACCATCTGTTGCCTCTCATATCTTTTTGTTGCATACAGAGGATCTGGTCGTCAGCAAGATGCCCTCTACAGTCATCTGAAGGATGTAAAAAGAAGTTCTACAACAATATGACGTGTTGCGCTAGTTGGTTTGAGGTGAACATCTTGGGAAGAAACAGCAGCAAAGAAACTTGGACAGCAGTAAAGGAACAAACACGACAGGATGGCGCTGAACTAATAACTGTTGTTTATTACGCAAAAGGGGGAAGGAAAAAAACAAGAAGCATCTTAATCAGATAAAAATATATAGACACACTCAAAAATGCCAGCCAAGCAGCATGTTATGTCACGATAGGCCAAATCAGTGGCTACGTAATACCCGTCATAGTCAATCGCAGGTACCCAAAGTTTTTTTCAGGTAACGCCACTGACGGTTTGCTGACGCATCTCCTGCCAACTTCCGAGATGAAAAAGGCCTCGGAAATTTCTCTTGTCACTCTGCTGCCTAAATGACAGACTTAGCATTTGTATTCACTCAGGGCCACAGTTGGGGGGCCACTACCTTTACACTGCAGGGGCTGCAAGTGCCAGCCTAATTTTAGTGAAGTCACTGTTTTGGATAGACATAGAGGCAGAGTGACAACGGAAATTACCAAGTCTTTTTATCTCGGAACTTGGCAGGTCAGCGAACCGTCAGTGGCGTTATCTGAAAAAGAATTCAAGTACCCGCGATTGACTATAACGGGCATTACGTAGCCACTGGTTTTGGTTTATCGTGACATAATATGCTGCTTTTTGGCGTGTGTGTGTGTCTATTTTTTCTGATTAAGATGCTTCCTGTTTTCTTCCTTTCCCTTTTCGTATAATAAACAACAGTTGTTAGTTCAGTGCCGTCCTGTCGTGTTTGTTCCTTTACTCTTGTCTAAGTTTCTTTGCTGCTATTTCTTCCCATGTCCTACAATTAGAATTTTTGTACTAAAGTTGAATAAACATTTATTGGCTGCCTTTTGTTTTGCAATCATATACGAGACTCAATACTTTAATACCTTTAAGATTCTGAAGCTCTCGTGACAGCTTGAGATATTTTTTGTTGGCCAGGTCAAGCTTACGACGGAGTTCAGATATTGTTTCTTCGTGATGTTGTTCAAGGCAGTTTGCAGCAATATCTCTAGACACCATGGGATCTGCAAAAACATACATGATTTGAATAAAACGCAACATGAAAAAAATAATGTGAATCCCACCCCATGTGGGATTTGGTGTAAAAGCAAAGCTTTCTTTGATGTACGATTGTCGCTGCTTGGACGGTGATTTTGATGTCGTTCAGAGACTGGTGTAAGACGACACTAGTGATGCGTTATATATACATCTATTGGAAACATCAACATTTGTGTTTATATCTAACAAAACCCAGGGTCTATCGCGCACACAGCAAACAAAATCAAACTCGTCCTGCACGCAATGTTTTTTAAAGTACTCTTGTGCACTCCTAAACGACGCTCTCCTGTTCCGCTGCTGTCTCACTGCCGCCACCCTGTTCCACTTCCCGTTTATGAGCCAGCATGCGCTCACGTTCGAAACCATGCTTCGCCTCATACCGAAGACGTTCTTCCTGCGCTCGACACTTCTTCCTAGCCTGCATTTCCTTGGCAGTGAACACACGGTTCGGCTCCATTTTTCCGTTTGCAATGAAGTTGGCGCCTTGACTTGGTTTATACTGCCCTTGGTTTCTATGCAATATGACGTGTTCTGAACATCTGGGCCGGCTTGCTCAAACCAGCGTCTGAGCCTCTTAAGTTGCGACGTTCTCTCTTGCTCCCTGCGTATAGGTCTACATTGCTCAGGTTGTCAGGCCACAAAAAATACTCAATTTCTCCGTTCACGATTTTAAGTCAAGCTCAATGCAGAGAGGTTCTGCGTGAATCTCCAATGAAGACTCTCTTCAGTTTGTCCACATTCGTCTCCGTGCTGCCGGCTAGAACCATTTGGCTGAGTTTAAGTAGTATCATTCTGTCTGTCAGAAAGAAGCTCGATTTCGCAAACAGATAAGTCACATAATCGAGGTGTGCGAGTTAGCTGAAAATTACTCTCGTGGCAGTCAGAGGCGGGATAGTCAGTTGGCATGGCATCTGGAGAGGTTATTGCAGGGAGAGTAAGAACACAAACAAAAGTCTTTCCAACCTTCCAACGTGGCAGTGTTGCTCGAAGTCTCAACTGTGCAGCCCGAGAAAGCTCCATCAGGGTTTCCTGCACAAAGTGTGCGTGTTAATGTGTTGCACAGAAGATGGGAAGCAAACAGGATTACACATAAACGGTGTTGGGCCCCCCTAAATCATGACAGCTATTTGATGTGCCCAGAAACTGTGGAGGCAAACTTACTTTCACTGTAACCCGCTGCGCTTCCTGGGCTCAAGGTCTCGTGGCAGTCAGAGGCGTGAAAGTCTGTCGACATGGCATCTGGAAAGGTTATTGCAGGGAGAGTCAGTTGCCAACACAGCTCAACAAAGGAGCACAGCGCCCTCCTAACCTTGCAACACGGCACTGTCGCTCGGAGTCTCAATTCTGCAGCCCGAGAGAGCTCTGTCAGGGTTCCCTGCGCAAAGTGTGCGTGTTAATGTTTTGCACAGAAGATGGGAAGCAAACAGGATTACACATAAACGGTGTCAGGCCCCCCCTAAATCATGACAGTTATTTGATGTGCGGAGAAACTGTGGAGGCAAACTTACTTTCACTGTAACCCGCTGCGCTTCCTGGGCTCAAGGTCTCGTGGCAGTCAGAGGCGTGAAAGTCTGTCGACATGGCATCTGGAAAGGTTATTGCAGGGAGAGTCAGTTGCCAACACAGCTCAACAAAAGAGCACAGCGCCCTCCTAACCTTGCAACACGGCACTGTCGCTCGGAGTCTCAATTGTGCAGCCCGAGAGAGCTCTGTCAGGGTTCCCTGCGCAAAGTGTGCGTGTTAATGTTTTGCACAGAAGATGGGAAGCAAACAGGATTACACATAAACGGTGTCAGGCCCCCCCTAAATCATGACAGTTATTTGATGTGCGGAGAAACTGTGGAGGCAAACTTACTTTCACTGTAACCCGCTGCGCTTCCTGGGCTAAAGGTCTCGTGGCAGTCAGAGGCGTGAAAGTCTGTCGACATGGCATCTGGAAAGGTTATTGCAGGGAGAGTCAGTTGCCAACATAGCTCAACAAAAGAGCACAGCGCCCTCCTAACCTTGCAACACGGCACTGTCGCTCGGAGTCTCAATTGTGCAGCCCGAGAGAGCTCTGTCAGGGTTCCCTGCGCAAAGTGTGCGTGTTAATGCTTTGCACAGAAGATGGGAAGCAAACAGGATTACACATAAACGGTGTCAGGCCCCCCCTAAATCATGACAGTTATTTGATGTGCGGAGAAACTGTGGAGGCAGACTTACTTTCACTGTAACCCGCTGCGCTTCCTGGGCTCAAGGTCTCGTGGCAGTCAGAGGGCTGAAAGTCTGTCGACATGGCATCTGGAAAGGTTATTGCAGGGAGAGTCAGTTGCCAACATAGCTCAACAAAAGAGCACAGCGCCCTCCTAACCTTGCAACACGGCACTGTCGCTCGGAGTCTCAATTGTGCAGCCCGAGACAGCTCTGTCAGGGTTCCCTGCACAAAGTGTGCGTGTTAATGTTTTGCACAGAAGATGGGAAGCAAACAGGATTACACATAAACGGTGTCAGGCCCCTCTAAATCATGACAGCTATTTGATGTGCGGAGAAACTGTGGAGGCAGACTTACTTTCACTGTAACCCGCTGTGCTTCTTGGGCTCAAGGTCTTGTGGCAGTCAGAGGCGTGAGAGTTTGTCGACATGGCATCTGGAAAGGTTATTGCAGGGAGAGTCAGTTGCCAACATAGCTCAACAAAAGAGCACAGCGCCCTCCTAACCTTGCAACACGGCACTGTCGCTCGGAGTCTCAATTGTGCAGCCCGAGAGAGCTCTGTCAGGGTTCCCTGCGCAAAGTGTGCGTGTTAATGTTTTGCACAGAAGATGGGAAGCAAACAGGATTACACATAAACGGTGTCAGGCCCCTCTAAATCATGACAGCTATTTGATGTGCGGAGAAACTGTGGAGGCAGACTTACTTTCACTGTAACCCGCTGCGCTTCTTGGGCTCAAGGTCTTGTGGCAGTCAGAGGCGTGAGAGTTTGTCGACATGGCATCTGGAAAGGTTATTGCAGGGAGAGGCAGTTGCCAACACAGCTCAACAAAAGAGCACAGCGCCCTCCTAACCTTGCAACACGGCACTGTCGCTCGGAGTCTCAATTGTGCAGCCCGAGAGAGCTCTGTCAGGGTTCCCTGCGCAAAGTGTGCGTGTTAATGTTTTGCACAGAAGATGGGAAGCAAACAGGATTACACATAAACGGTGTCAGGCCCCTCTAAATCATGACCGCTATTTGATGTGCGGAGAAACTGTGGAGGCAGACTTACTTTCACTGTAACCCGCTGCGCTTCCTGGGCTCAAGGTCTCGTGGCAGTCAGAGGCGTGAGAGTTTGTCGACATGGCATCTGGAAAGGTTATTGCATGGAGAGAAAAAACACAAACAAAAGAACAGAGTGCCTTCCCAACCTTCCAACGTGGCAGTGTTGCTCGGAGTCTCAACTGTGCAGCCCGAGACAGCTCCGTCAGGGTTTCCTGCGCAAAGTGCGCGTGTTAATGTGTTGCACAGAAGATGGGAAGCAAACAGGACTACACATAAGCGGTGTTGGGCCACCCTAAATCATGACAGCTATTTGATGTGCACAGAAACTGTGGAGGCAGACTTACTTTCACTGTAACCTGTTGCGCTTTCTGGGCTCAAGGTCTTGTGGCAGTCAGAGGCGGGAGAGTCTGTCCGCACGGTGTCTGAAAGGTTATTTCAGGGAGTGTCAGTTACCAACACGGTTCAACAAAAGCACGTCAGTGCCACTCGTAATCTCTATTTTTTTTTTTTTTTTTCACATACCTGACAGAAAGGCTGAAACTTGCTTCACTGGCATCTTTCTGTTGCGTTTTCGCTCGTTTGAGTTACGCCCGGAGCCAAGAATAGTAGGCACTGCATCTTGTTTAAGCAGCTTCCTGCCATCGGCTCGGTGGTTTTCGAACTGAGACTGCTCGAAGTGATCCTAGAAGGCATTATAATAAAAGCCTGAAGTAGCCGCTCTCCCGTTCAGTCAGCGATGGTTGAGGACTTTCAAAGCGATACGCGGAGCAGAACAGCTGCTAAACGCACTCACCTCACAAAGCTTGCTTCCCGCGCCGGGCTTGAAATCTTTTCGGTTCACAACGGTTAACCATGCTTTACGTCTCGCTGTCGCGCCCTTTCCCAACGGAATGCGGAAGAGTCTTTTCCCATTCTCTGACCTGTTGGCACACCCGAACGCACAGCAAGCAGGCATTGTTGCACAAACTACACGGCGACACTTTAGATGCTTCACACGGTAGCGGTCTCGCGCTTATACGTCGAGATCCAAACGCGAACCTCCGCGGCATCGGTTCTTCGTATGCCACGGGCAAAGCTACGCTTTGAATTGGATGCCATGCGGAATACTGAGGAAACCCTGAACTAAGCACGCATATCAACTCGAATCAAGGTCGTGTTGTTCGTATCTCACGGAAAACGCGCGTGCTGAGAAACGGACTTCAACGCTTCAACGTGCGCGGACCCAAGATGGTGGCGTCGAGAAAACGCGATGATGATGATAGTGACCCACGTGACTGCCGCTGTCCAATGATGCCGCAGCGAACCAGAATATTGTTGGATAGAGCGACTGCATTGTCGGCAAAGTGCCAAAGAAAAGGAATCCGGTACTCTGAAAGCGTTATTTAGTGACTCTAGTTGTAGCTGCAATATCGGGCACGTTAGTCAGCAACGAATGTTGCAGGAGGCTTTCGCTTTGCCTTAGCTCGCTTAAATCGCAAAGTATGGGTAATGGCAATGCCGCATTTTTGTGATCTTTCGATTCCCTCCATGCCTAAGCCTAAATGAACGCGATAATTGTCGGCATGGCAACGTCTTTGGAAAGCGGATTGCTTTCATTCAATCGGCCGGGTATTGATAAAAAAAAAAAAAAAGAAATGGCAGGAAGAAGGAAACAAGTCTCAAACAGTTGACTTTTATTGTCACAGAATGTGGGGAAATCGGTGGCTATAGGGTGTTAGTGCGTCCGAGCTCGGAGCAGAGCGAAAGTTCGCACTGCAGAACCGCGGTATCCTGAATTCACTCCCCCCCCCCCCCCCCCCTCCTCCCCTGTTTTGATTTTGATGAACATCGTATACCGGCGTGCGGTCGTGTATCACTACTGCGTGGTGCACGTTAAACACCCCTTATCAAAGACTAGAAGAAAAAAAAAACACAGAGGTTTTGCAGCAGGGCCATAAAAACCTTGATTGCCTTACTGTAGCCTTTAATGAGTACATTAGCTATTTTATAAAGTTGTATCGGTCAACTATCAAGCCGCTCTTGAAAGTTGGTATCGTCGGTTCGACGTCTGTGGACTGGACGTCGAAGTGTGGTTTTGGGGAGTTACATATGGGACAAGTTGGCGTATCCCTATACGCCCTCTATTTCGTAGAGTGTACGCGAACGCCAGATTTTTTTTGTTGTAACAGAATCCATTTACATTGTTCTGTACCAAAAAGTGAAGGGGAAGGTAGGGACGAGGGGAAGGGGAACCCGCAAACTTTCCCTGCGTCACTGACGCCACCATGGGCGGAAGTTGAACAGCGGCATCCGCGTTTTACTTAATGCCACTCGTGTCCTCACTCAGTAAACACGAGTTCATACCAAACGCTGACTCAGCGCTCGTGTTTAATCTGTGTCCTGCGGTTGCCTATCTTTGTGAAGGTTTTCGTGAAAATTGAGGAGCCATGTGAAAAAACTAGGCACGTGTAGAACGTGGAACTTTTGTGGAGAATGAATTGTTTTTTTTTTAAGCGGGAACATTCGGGATAGTATGATTACTGATGTTGCAGATGTTGCATAAGTCGATAGCTTGTCACGAAATAAAGCGATAGCGTGACATGGCGGATTGTATAGTGTCTCTTGTAATTGTCAGTGATTGAGGCATATCTATTTTCACCCTAGCTGTCTGTTGAGTTGATTTTAATGAAAGGTAATTGAAAGCAAGCTGGTTCCCCTCATCTTGACAATTAACAAAAAAAAAAAACAAAAAAAAACTGCAGAACGACACAACATCTGTTTTTTTTTTTTCCTTTTTCGCTTCTTTTCTGGTACTTTTTGCACTTTTTGAACTCTTCATGCTGTGATGTCATCGGATACCCTTTGGCAATGTGATAATCATAACCGGCCACGCCCTCTTTTTTTATATCAGGAAATGTTTTTATGTTTGCTCGTTTTCAGTGGGAAATCGGACGCCGAAACTGTATAAAGGAGGTCTGACCCACCGAAAGCCCTTTTTTTTTTTTTTTTTTTTTTTATTAACGGCCGACGTACAACCTCGGTTTTCCGCTGAAAAGATAATTAATTCTGTTAGCGCTCCCGTCTCCTAAGCTGCAGGGGGAGGGGACAAGGTAAAACGTGGAGAGGATATAGGAAAGAAGGAGGAGGGCAAAAGTGGAACGCGCCCATTGTACATCGGCATTTAAGTTTGTGGGTTTGACACGTATCTCACAAAATAAGCTTTCCCCAACAAAGAAAAAGAAAATTCTACCGCAATATTTACGTCGGGAGGCATATTTTGAGTTGGGAACGATTTTGATATTTCGGCACGTCCACCTGAAATAGATGCACGTTTTAGAATCGTTCCTAAAACACCGAAGTCGCCCCATTAATTTTTTTTTCTAAATGCAAAAAAAAAAAAAAAAAAAAAAAAAAGAAACAGCAACAACACAACAGTTCAACAATATTTAGCCTTTGAGACTCATTTTGAGCGAGGAGTGTTTCAGAGAGGGCTTCAATTTCGGCGCGTGAACCCGAAATAGAAGCGCAAATGTCAAACACAAAAACATAACTCTCGCTACCTAAATATGGCGCGAGAAAGAAAAAAAAAAAAAGCCTCGGGCAACGTGTTTTAGTGACATACGTGTTCTAACTAAACACAAACAAAAATATTTGGTAGGGGAGCTGGTATAACTTTGGCCACAGCAGGAAGAAGAAACTTTAAGCTTTTCCGCTCAGGGGAAGAAGGAAGACCAGCGGAATTGTACGATGGAAAGTAATGGCCGGCCGCAAGTCGACAAGCCAGAGTGGAAAGGCTGCCGCCATCTATGAGCGACGGTGGCAACCAGATACGTGGCTTGCCGCCGTCGCTCATAGATGGCGGTAGGTGTCCAGAGTTCGGTGTCTTCATTTCTTTGCGGGGGACGCGATCTTGGGAAAACTAGCCCTTCATAGCTCCGCTGTAAACGAAATTCGTAAGCTCACTATACCAAAAATGGTTCAGCTAACGTCAACCTCGCTAATCCTTCTTTGTTTTTTTTTTTTTTCTCTCGCAGGTGAGCCACAAAGCCGTTTCTTCCCGTAGTGCCAACACTGCCGGATCTGGCGGACGTTGTATATTCGTGCACAATCTACGCAACGAATCAGCCAAGTTTCAGCGTGACCTCAACACAACGCATCTAAGCTGTAACGATACTTCAATTCACAACAATACTGCTCGATTCCGTCAATGTTACAACGCAGCAATATAGGTGATGCCGAAGAAAGGGACAAAAGCGCCGGCGAGCTGGTGAATGACATCCATAGTAAGACCGAGACAAAGCAATAAGATTATAAGGCGGGCAGGACAACGAAGCCGTGAAAAGCTGCGTTCGAGACTTCGTTGTTCTGTCCGTTTTTTATCACTCCTGTCTCGGGTTTACTAAATGAATTGGTAGTACCTTTGCCTGTCACACGGCAAAATTCAAGGCATTTTTCATCGAATGACATTATCTGATGGGCCAATCGGAAGGCATCAATCCTGGTGAAGCGCGGTGACGCGTGACTCCAAGCCTATTCGTCAATCATTTAATGGAATTCGATAATAATAATAAAAAAAAAAAACATTACATTTTGACGTGTGGCAGTGTAGTGCCTCCGTTTTCTTCAAATGAGACTCGGGTGCGGTGTTGTGCACGTTTCTTCAAAACAGAAACGAAAGCTGGTTCTTTGTTTCTCGTCAATCTTAAAACGAGTTCCCGTTACAAGTTCCATTTTTTTTTTAAAAAGAACCCGTTCCTGTTACTTATCTTAAAGGGATTGTCCGGTGAAAACCGGAAGTTCTTAAGATCTTGTGATCTTTAGATCTGGCGGGAGCCTAATGACTAACATAGGCCATTTTATTTCATGAAACGACACCCTAAGTTAATGTAATCAATGACGGATAATTATACGAAACTCCGTGCCGAATTTCGCGAGAATCAATGGCCGCGCTCCCATGCCTGATTTGACGTCACACCGGGCTTGCAATTGTCAGATTCCATGACGCATTCCTCCGTGGGAACCAGGGCTCCCACCTCCCCCAAAGCGTTCCATTTTACTCGCCACTGTAAATCTCGCGGAAGAATGTGGAGCGTGACAACCGTACGACAAAAGTCCCCTTTCATTCACAAATTCTTTTTCTTCTAGCGCAGCAATGAGAGGTGAATTACGTCCCGTTCACACTCTTGCGACCGAGTACGACTGAGAGAGACGAGATCTCTTACAACTTCTTAAATGTTTCTAGAATGAGGGAACACACTGACATTGTGGCGCCATCTATGCGGTGACCCTAGAACTGCATTTCACAAAAGCGAAGGTTTTGCGGGATTTCCGAGGTCAAATGTGCGTAATACCCTTAGAAAGGCTCGTGTATAACATTGACAAAAGTTTTTCGAGCCAAAAAAAAAAAAAAGGATATTGCGCGAGAAATAAAAAAAAATATGCCGGACCGCCGAGTTTACACTGCTTCCCAATAGATGGCGCCAGTGTGTTCTCTGGTTTAAGAAGTTTTAAGGAACCCAGGTTTAAGAGGTCGCAAGCAGTCGCAAGAGTGTGAACGGGCCTTCACACGAAGGACGAAATTCGAAGGACGGTTTAGTTCGGTGCTATTCGTGACACTACATAAGCTAAGCGTCAGAGTGACGTCACCTGTCCCTATTGTGACTTAAAATGATGGTTGCCACTTATCTGAAGCTTTGCCTGAAATCACAGGAAACGCTTTTCCGATCTCCACAAATGTTTAAACAGTTTACGACAGAGAAAAACCATATTACACGAGCTTTCTAACACCGAATCTAATGCCGAGAAAGTCGCACTTTTGAATCATGACGATCGGCAGTTGCGTCTGCTCTGCACCAGCACCAAAATGGCGGCGCCCACAACAATGTCGGGGAACAGAGTGCCGATGCTCTAAGCGCAGCTCATTTCGTGGCTCTAGGTGCTATTTTTGCGTTGTATTACGTCAGAGCCTCCGCTGCTCTGAAGGTGGGAGAGGAAAACGCCGTTTATGCACGCTTGGTTTAAAATACAATTACTCGTTCAGGGAAGCAGACAAATTTCAGATTTGTTGTGGAGGAACCACCAGTCTAACATGCACTAACATGGGTGAACGGCGATGACAATGCAATTAATCCAAAGGTGCAAGCGAGCTGGACAAGAATGACGATACTGATCCCTGGAGAAGGGGGACAAGGGACAAACATAAATCTCCTAATCTCCAGCTGGCTTGCAGCTTTGCATTATCACCATAACATTACAATGCAGGCCATTCACCCTTGTTAGTGTTAGACTGGTGGCAGCTGATAAAACCCGTTTGCTCTACTGATGTCTAACTTTTGGTTAGCTTAATTGGTAGAGCACTCCATTTGAAATGGAGAGGTCCCTGTTTCGATACCAGGACCAGGCGAATTTTTTCGGTCGCGCACCAGTCACCCAGCTGCGTCTGGAGATATGTGTTTGTCCTTTGTTCTCCTTCTCCAGGGATTATTATCGTCTCTTGACGATTTCATTAGTTTTCTTTCTCAGCTGTCTGGAAATATAGTTTTTCTAATTGTGGCTTTCGCAAGGTTTTGAGGCCCAGCCTCCGGGCGTTGGTTCAGCGTGAAGATAATTAAGCCCTTTCGAAAGGCTCTCCTCTGTTGGCAGCTGTGGAACCCCTGCACTATGGCGGACTAAAGGCGCAACGTCACGGCAGACTTAAGGCTCGTTCACACACTTGCAACCGACCAGGACCGCGAGAGACGAAACCAGTTTTTCACCTTCTGGCGACGGCGTAGGACCGGATGCGCTGGTCGTGAGCATTCGGAAGAAGCTTAAAAACCGGACTTGTCTCTGTTAGTTGTAGTCAAACGCGAGTGTGTGATCGGGCCTTTAGAAGACACAAACACACTCACAGAAAAAGGTGATGAGCGCAGTGACATTGCTGCTTCGACGCTCTTTGATTGGCGTTCGCTACCTTACGAAATTGCTTGCACGATCCACAATGTCAGTTATTCCGCCATTGTGCAGTGGATCCGACCTTCTAATAATCGTCACATAACTTTCAAAAAAGATATATGGACTTTTCCAACGCTTATGTAAACGCAGGCAAAAAATAAATAAAAACATATAAAGATTTTTTGCTGAGCTTTGGGCGTGTGAGCGGCGTGTCGTATGTCGTGGAAGAAAGTAACTGCGCAAGCTTATAACTCTTTTTACAGCTCAGTAGACAGACGGCACGGCAACGCTGATCCCCGATTGGACACGACGATTGCGTCGACGTTCGGCTCAAGCTTGACTCGAAGCCGAGTGGTGACGCAGCACTCGTTTCCAATCTGTGTCCAGCGTCGGCCTTCGCTATTGTCCCCAATACGTCACCTCTACGGCCTCGTCTTCTGAACCGTGTTGGGTTGCAGCGCTCAGAAGGCGATGATTAAAAGCTCTATAAATTCCCCCCAAAACTATCGAGACTTCCAGATGTATAGGTCCGGGTGCCTAAAGAACTCGGGCGCCGCACTTGTTCCTGCCGCGTCTCCTTCCTTTCTTATTTTTCATTCTTTGTCGCTTTCTCTTTGCGTCCTCTCAGACCGGCGTCCTTCTCACGTCAGCTGCTGGGGGATATTGGATGTCGTGACAGCGTCGGCCGGAAGCGGCGGAACACTTTTCCCAAAGTGGACGCCTTTTCTATCTCCGATATATTTGCCCTATCCGTATCTTTATCGTTTGTTTGGCCATCTCACGCGTGTCGCGCCTCTACGCTCGGCTGGAATTGAGCTGCCGTAAATAATACGTGGCTCCCCTTTCCTTTTTTTTTGCTTGGTTTTTCCCCGCACGTCCCATCGCATATTCACGCTCGCCACTTCTCGGCGAAGCAGTTTGTTCCGACGCGGGCGGTTTCGTCTTTCCGAGCGTTGCTCCGATTCTCCGTTGACAGGCCAAGCTCTCGGCCCACCCACCCCCCGGAGCCGAGCTCTCGAAGACGCCGGCGCCGAAAGGCGATGGGGTCGGCTTCACTTTGCCGGGGACATGTTGTTGGTTCTCCTTTGGACAACCAGGCTATGGCCGTGCTTCCTGTTGACTTTGCTTAAACCTTCTAGCTGCGACACAAAAACGCGAAGTTTTCCGAGATTTTTTTTCCTTCATTTGTACAATTTGCGTAAAGCCACGCTATGCTGCCCATGCGTCATACAAGAGACAGTCCGCAGAAATTGTTTGAGCCCTTCCTTGTATCACGGTCCTATCACATCGGTCAGACAAAAACTGTCAGCGGACATGTTCGAAGCATATATGAAGCGCACACGCCTCGAATACGCATGAAGCGTGTCTGCGGACAGTTCTGTCATCGCGCCTGCCGTGAACACCGTGTTTTTTTTTTTTTTGTATGACGTAGGAGCAATGTGCCGGCGGCTTTGGTTGTCGTCGGGGGGCTGTACCGTGCACAGCGTCCAACCGACGATCGCCGTCTTGGATGGCAACCTCATTTGTTGGCCGTGGTCACTCGCTCGGCGGTGCCTTTTCCCGCCTACAATATGTTTTTTTGGAAATAAGATAAGTTTTTGTTTTTGTTTTGTTGTGCGTGGCACGAATTGTGTTCTGTGTGGACAGCCCTTGAGGCGAAGTGCCGGCACAACCGTCTTCAAAAAAAAAAAAAAAAAAAAAAAAAAAAGCTTGACGTTGCCGACACAAAAGCAAACCAAAAACGATTGAAACATCGACGTTGGCCCTTGGAGCACTTCTATAGGGCCTTTCCGGAGTTCCGCACAGCCGTGCACTCCCAGCAGTACGAGCGAATCAATAAACTGTTGGGGATTGGCAAATGGAAGATAGACTAAAACAAATAAACAGACGTGAACGAAAAGAAAAAAAAAGAACGGGAGTGGAACTACTCTAACAATCTTTTTACCATCCGCAACATCTAACTGGCCCTTTCCGTTATAAGAAAAAAAAATATAAAGATGGGAGCGACGGCAAGAGCAGTCGCAAGCGCAACAAAACATGAGTGGATACGTGTTGGAATGGCAGGAGCCGTGCTCTCGGGGTGCGGTCTCTCAGCGGGAACTTTGGATCCAGTTGAAGTTGGATGGGGGAAGAAGAAAAGGACGAACCGGGAGAGGAGGAATGTCGAGAAAAATAAAGAGGCGCTGCACGGTCGAAGTTTTGATAGAAAATGAAAAAAGGCACGGCTTTCTGGATTTGATTTTGACTTTTGCAAAGTACTCGGCGGTCTTTCCTTGCAAAAAAAAAAAAAAAAAAAAAAAAAAAAAGCCCTGCTTCCTGTGATGGTGCTTCCACGACGGTGCCTCTCCCCTTTCGTTCTCGCCTTCATCTTTTTCTATCGCCCTTTTTTCCTTCTCTCCCCCCTGACAAATGGGAAGCGGCTCTTTTTACCGGACCAAGTCGAGCGTAGCGGCGGCAAGATGGCGAACGACGGTCTCTTTGCGATGACAGCGACGCCATGCGGCGAGCCCTCTCTCCCCTTTCCCGCTCCTCTCGTCTGTGCGACGCTTTCCCTATTTCTCCCGCTTTGTCTCTTTTTGTCATGTCTCGATTTCTGCTGACGTTGGATGACGTCACGTCTACGAAGGCGCTTGATTAGGACGCCAGGAGTTAGGGGGGATGCGACGTCGCGAATTGGGTCGCGATGGAGCGGACGGCGCCGGTGGACCATATTGTCCTGGCTATAAGTCGCACCCACCAAACAACGGCCGTTTTCAACGCGAACACGAAAAGTTGGGTTATATGTCGCATCTTTGTACGACTTGCGGTGGGCGTGGCGAGACTGCATCGATAAGCCCGCGTATCTGTATTGGAACCGCGATGTATGCGCAAGCGGGAACCATGTTTAGATATTCTCCTCAACGAATTAAAGTTAAATCACCTCGCGTTTCAGTTTAAAAACACAAGGTCTCTTACGTTATCGCTGAGACGAGTTGAAGGCGAAAGCACAAGCACCGATTCATTAAAGAGAGACACGATTTACTCACTGACTCATCCTTCTTAATGTGCTGAGTTATCATTCTTAATGTGCTGAGTCATCATCTTAATTCGCTTAGTCATCCACTGCGTGGTCACGTAAACGTTTTCGTACATTTTGTGTCGCCGACGTGTTTTCGCTCAAGGACTTTGAAGGTCGACTGAACGATGAGACATATAAGGCTTCCGCCTTAAGAAAGGAACACTAAAGGTAAAAAAAAAAAAAAAAAAAACAAGAGAAAAAAGAGAGTAAAGGCAACCTTCCTAGTTGGCCTGGGTGAGACGAGCGAGTGTAAGCGATATCAAATGTCCATTGTAAAGCGGTTTGTGTCACGTCCCTGCGGCAAAACGGGGTCAGGGCGTGGGGCCTCGTTTGGCCGAAATTAAGCGGAGAGCCTTCACGCGATCAGTATGCGAAGTGGCGACTCGGACTCTTTCATCGGGTTCCGAGTGCCGTCCAGCCATTGTAGCTCCGCCGCCGCTCCATCGTGGTCTTGCCTCGCTTTGTTCGAACGCGCTTCAGCCGCCTATTCCACTCCGTTTCAGGCACGACCGCGGCCTGCGCTATGCGGAGAGCAAGTCGTCTGCTTCGTGCGCAGGAGTTGCGGTGGCGTCGGAAAGACGCCGAGCTCTGATTAGCTCTGAATGAAGGATAGTGGGTGGACTTCGAAGCAAGTTGCCTCGAGGCCTTCCCACTACCCTTCATTCGGAACCAATCAGAATTCGGCGTCGTTCTGACGTCAGCACAACCCTCTGCTAAAGAAGCGGACGAACTTGCGATCCGCATAGGGTCCGATGGAGCCAATCGAGCTGCGTCAAAAGTCCACCATCACGGCGCTGCCCGTTACCTCTAGCGGAACGTAATCAAACCACTTTTCAAATGTCCATCGAGCAACCTTGGCGGTTGCCACAGGTTAGGTGGCGCTAGCTTCCGCCCGCTACGAAGGGTATAGCCATTAACAATGATTCGTCCATCCAGCACGAAGCGCGTGACGGGATCCGAGTCAACGCTGTCGCAGTACTCGGTTGTTTTCGACGCGAGCCGAGCCGAGGTCACACTGACGCACGCAGCCGTGGTGTCCAAAAAACGTGCCCCAACAATGGCGAAATCGGATAACTTGCGCGGTAGCTGCCAGATGGCGCTCACTTTTGGACAGGGTTAGAGTTCCTGTAAGGCTCTCTACCGGAGCCAGAGTTGCCCGTTCATGCATGGAATGTGGATACAGCTCCTCACGTGACTGAATTAGGCGAATAGCAGCGCCGCGCGTTCGAGGCGCGCGGCGCGCTCAAAAGCCGGGGAACGTACGCCGGGGCGCGTGCAACGTCTACTTTGCTGCACGACACTTGATACGGCTCCTCACGTGATCGGGTCTCGGCGAATAGCGGCGAGGGCGGCACGCGGCACGTGGAATCAAACGCGCAGCTCTGGCTTCCGTAGGGAGCCTATACAGGAACTCTAGATAGGGTTAGAGTTCCTGTATAGGCTCCCTACGGGAGCCAGAGCTGCGCGTTTGTTTTCCACGTGCCGCCGCGCCTCTATTCGCCGAGATCCGATCACGTGAGGAGCCGGATCAAGTGCCGTGCAGGAAAGTAGACGTTGCACGCACCCCGGCATAGGTTTCCCTGCTGTTGAGTGCGCCGCGCGCCTCGAACGCGCGAATTCAGACACGCGAGGAGCAGGATCAACATGCCGCGCAGGAAAGACGGCGCTACGGGGATGAACGCTCAACTCTGGCTCCCGTACCGCTCATTCACACTGGAAGCGGATCCGCGTTCGCAAAGCGGTTGCGAACGCTGTTGTATAAAGATCCAGTGCAATTGCACGCGCACTCGAGGACATCAAGTGCGCGTGCAAATGTACTGAATCTTTATACAACCGCGTTCGCAACCGCTTTGCGAACGCGGATCCGCTTCCAGTGTGAATGAGCGGGTAGGGAGCCTATACAGGAACTCTAGAAAGATCGTTCGCTTAATGACAGCTGAGAACGCTAGTGTAACTAGGGTATTAGAATGAACCCGCTTGGGATCTCAGATGATGCTGTATTAGCGATGTGCACGACCAAAAGCGTCGCTGCGGTCAGCTTTCCACGATTGGCCAAACCATGGGCATATGAGCATTGTCATATTGTAAGCTTTGACGGTGTTAGTTTTGGATTGCGATGGCTCCTAGCTCGTACTGTGCTTTTTAAACACACCACCGATCTCGTCGTCACACCTGATGGTAAGCAGCCAGGATAACAACTGGTGACGTCACGGCGAGGCAAATTCCACTCGTGACGTCACGGATGGAAACCATAAGAGGGCGCCACCGAAACATCTCGGCGCTAATAGAGTTGATGAAAAGTTGGTATACAGAGAAACACGAACCAAATGCAAGATATGAAATGAAATGAAATGAAATGTGCAGCCAGGCAGGGACGGATTTATGGTTTCGGGAGAGGGTGGGACTTTGGCTGTGGAGAAGTTGTACAAGGAGATCAGAATTACGGGCAGAGAATCGCCCATATCCATTTTGTTTATCTAAAAATTGTTATTTCACCAAAAACTAAAAATGTCTTCCTAAAAAAAGGTGGTCTGTGTACTTTTTTCTTTATTAAAGGGATACTACAACGAAATTTCGGCGCTTATTTATGGTCTATATGTGTTCAAAGGAGCAGTATCACATCGAACACACCAATATCTTGTTAAAAAAGCCTCGAAGAGGAATTTTAAAACGAATTAAACGATTGGCAAAGAGCACCTGGTGGATGTCGCTAACGCCTCGTTTATAATGCCCGTCTAGGAACCTTGACAGCTAGTGACGGTGAGAGTCTCGCCTGCTGCCACGACGAAAGAAGAGGGGAAGGAGGAACACCCCTCTTCCCGAGAATGCCTTTTGTGCGTCCCAGAAGTCGCTATTGTCCCCCTACAAGATTATAGAAGATTAACCCGTCACTCAATATTCGTACAAAAGTAGCCGCTTCGGTGGCTGGAACGACTAGGCCATCCCCTCGACGTCATCCTCGCCGTAGCTTTGCTTGTCCCGAGACGACCTACGTCACCATTGCGTCGGATGTCACGTGCTCTAAGCTGGGCCTTCTCCGAGCGCTTGCTAGAGTGGGCCGTTTATAACAAAAAATACAGCCACCAGGCTCAAAATACAAACATGCTATTGTCATTTACGTATATTGTGGATCATATTCAACCTATTTTTGAACACGACGGGAATATTTCAAATTTCGTTGAAGTATCCCTTTAAAGAGTCTGCATGGGAGGCCAAGTTGAGGGGGAGAGGGAGACTAAGTCGGCCCCTGTAGCCAGGCAAACAGTTAATCAATCCACTTGAGCCGGCGCTTGACTGGTGGCATGTGCTAAATCTAGTGCCGGATATAATAAAATACCACATATTGAATACTGATTAACAGTGTAAGCCAAGCTTGATCATGCTGACAAAGACTGGCAAGCAGATAATCGGCGTTCGTCTGCGGGGCCCCTGGTCAAAAGTCTTCCTGTTGCGTCTGCCATTCCTTACGCTTTGGATAAGCTCGCCTCTCACTTCTAACAGCCGTGGAAAAAGAGAAAGGCGTCTGAACGACACTGCCTCGCCACAAATAAAGTGTGTCCAAGATTCGCTCCCATTTCCGAAAAACGCCGTGAGATGGCGCAGCATGACATGCCCACACGCTTTCAAGGTCGCCAGGCGCGCGCTCCTTCGAACGCCGCGCTAAAGGGTCTCCCTTCGCGGGAAGAGGACACGCCGTCCCTCGCTAGCTCCAGTTGGTAAAGCACTTGGCACCTGAATTCGCGCATATCATTGCGGACAAAGGCGCGCATACCCCCGCACCTGCCTTTCAACTAAATCGCGAAGAGTCGCTAGCTTAGAGACAGTTGCAAACGGGCACCTTTCGCAACCTCGCGCTATTTCATAAATTCTCCCCCTCAAACTATAAACCTAAGACACACAACCTGACTCTGCCAAGGCAACTCACGACCTGTACCCTCCCTCCCACCTCCCGACCCATCCCTAGAAAACTGGGAAGCCGTTCTGTTCAGCCCCTCGGCCGACGACCAGCAGAAACTGATCGGCAGAGTGAGGAAGGCGGCAGACATCGTTGGGTAGGTAGGAAGGCGGCAGAGGTAGGAAGGCGGCAGACATCGTTGGGTCCCTGAACTGAGGGCACCGCCGATACGGGCAAAATAGTCTTTTCTCTCTCTGGCGCACTCTGTCAAGGTGTTGAGTTCAACTCTTGCCAGGAAACTCAACCGAAAAGACCAATTTTGCGTTAAAAAAAAGCGGGTCGCTCGCGTGCAGTTAGTAACTTCTCGCCTGTCTGTAAATGTTTTACCAACACCACATTTCAATTCCTACCATCCTTCTTGCCGAGAGTTCCTAAGCGGTGTAGCGGGAGCGGTATGGGCGTCGGCACGAGGACGCATCCGTCGCGGGCGGAGACGGGCAATTCCGGACCGGAATCGGTTTACAAGTTGCCGGAGGATCGGGGTTTTGACGGTCGGCGGCCGTGCGTGAAGTTGGCGGCTTCGGAGGACGCGGGCAGGCTAGGCACGCTGTTTGCGTGCCAGCACGACGCCTGGCAAGCCGAGCGTGACGCAGCGGTTCCGGTGACCCCGGAGGTGACGGTCACCGGTCAGGTGGACCAGCGTTGCAGGAAACGGGCCACAACAATGGCCGACGAACGGACCTGCCTTCTTTTTCTCAATTTGTTTGCTTTGTAACGGGTTTTCTTTGTTTTCAATGCGAGGTGGCACGAATAAGCAGGGTCACAGAAAGGGACGCTTTTGGCTTGTTATGTTAATCATGCGCTCCACACATCTCTCCTCTAGAGCCATTAACCGATTTGTTTCCTTTAATGCCGAAGCCGCGACCGCACTACTAATGCATACACGATGCATTAGCAGTGCGGTCTCCCTAGTGTCTGCGGACACTAGGGACTCCTAAAACTCCCTAGTGTCTGGGGCATTAGGGAGCTTTAGGGAACCGTTTTTGCACATTCTTTACGGTACTATCGGCCCTCCGGTACGAACTGCGCATGTGCTATCGCAAAAGAATCGCGCATGCGCAGTTCGTACCGGAGGGCCCCTTGTACCGTATTGAATGCGCAAAAACAGTTCCCTAAATGTCCCTACTTTCTGAGGCGTGTTGACGGTCCTGTTACGCTGGTCACCCGAAGACTGCCTTGCAGACATGTTCGAAGCTTGCAGACATACGAAGCTGCTACGGTATTTAGGGTGCTGTGTATGCGTCCACAGCTGGGTGACCTTGCCCGTGTGATGAGCGCTGGGAGGGCGTACAACAAGCGCTTTGTAATGCTTCGCACTCTGTCCTAGTCTAGTGTAATGCGATGCCACGGTGTGAGGTTCAACTGCAGGGAATTACGGTTCGGCGTGTGTCCACCAGAATCGCGAGAAACAGATGAGCTCTAGCCCGTGGAGAGCGTCGGATGTTCCTTCTTTTGCTTCTTTTTGATGACACGAATCGAAAGGCCAGGTCACCGCCTCTTTCTATTGTTTTTATCTTACGCACATTCACTTTTTTTCTTTTAGAGCGCAGCTCTTAGGGGCCCGTTCCCGGCTTGAGCGGCGTCGCCGTCGCCGTCGCCGTCGCCGTCGCCGTCGCCGTCGGCGTAACCAAGGTCATCCCAAGGTCACGTGACCCCCAAGGTCACGTGACCCCTCCAGGTCACGTGACCCCTCCCAAGGTCATCTCAAGGTCACGTGACCCCACGTGACTCCCAAGGTCACGTGACCCCTCCCAAGGTCATCTCAAGGTCACGTGACCCCAAGACCCCACGTGACCCTTTGAAGGTCACGTGACCCCCAAGTCACGTGACCCCTCTGAGGTCACGTGACCCCCGAGGTCACGTGGTCTCCTCCCCAAAGGTCACGTGACCCCTCCCAAGGTCATCTCAAGGTCACGTGACCCCAAGGTGACCCCCACGTGACCCCCAGGTCACGTGACCCCTCTGAGGTCACGTGACCCCTCTGAGGTCACGTGACCCCTCTGAGGTCACGTGACCCCCCGAGGTCACGTGACCCCCCTCCCCGAAGTCACGTGACACCCCCCCCCCCCCCCGAGGTCACGTGACCGCCCCCCCGGAGCATATTAAAGAATGAGGGGAGGAGGAGGGGTCTACCCTCCCCTCAGTACCCTTCACTCCTCCTCCTCAAGAGCTGCGCTCCAATTCGGCGTTACAGGGATTTGTAAACGGCTTTCACTTTTTCAAAGGTTAATCGAGGAAGTTAGGGGGGATGCCGGCTTCGGTGTTTTAATTAATCGACCAGCAAACTCGGTCTTTGTCGTCCGTTTGGAGGACGGAGACGGCGTGTGTTCCTTGCTTCTGTGCCAGTTTCTTTTGGTTCTTTGCGTGCCGAAGTGAGGAGAAAGTGTCTTTGTTTCGGAGGATTGGACGTTCCCGATCCTTTCGCCTGGGACCGCGCGTGGGTGTGTGTGTCGCCTTGGATTCCCATTGTTCTCCGGGTACCCAACATTCTTCGGCGTCGCTGGAGCGCTCTGCAGCGTTTCTGCGCGGACACATCTGAGCACTCCGCCTCACTTTAAACTACCCGTAATGTTTATTTTTGTTCGTATTCGCTCGATGCTATTCGCTAAATTTTAAGAGCGTGAAATGCTTCTGTCGCTAAAACCTTCAGTGTCAAAAGAAGCGAATTTTTTTTTTTCTAAAGCGTTTCGAAAACGGCATGCGCCAAGTTGATTGCGCCTCTTGGTCCAGCCGCGTCTAGGCGTCTTTCCGAGGTCACGCTTCCGCGTCAACTTTCCTCACGCTCCAGCTGCGTCGCCCGCAGTGACGACGGTGCTTCACTTTAAGATACGACCGCAGCTGGCGGTACGAACCTACGAAGCCTAAAGCGCTCGATATCCTTACTTATCCAAGTACCGCCATCTTATATCCGTGCCGCGGGCGCTCCTATCGGATGCCGGCGACGCGTCGCCATTTTTGGTTCCAGCATCCGAACGCGTGGGACCGCCGGTGACGCGCCGCCGTTTTTGAGCAAGCTCATATTGGTCTACCATAGATGCCTGTGCCGCGCCGAACTAGAATGGCGGCGACGCTCCGCCATTTTTGGCTTAAGTGCGTCCCAGCATACACCACCTTGGCGGTACATTTTTTTTTTTTTTTTTATAAAATTCAAATTTACCCAGCGCTTGAGGGAGCCAATAAAGCAACGCTAAATTCCCTCGTCCCGGCGTTTTTTTTTTTTGGCACTGGCGGTCGCACTGGCGTGGCATCCGCCAGTGCGTCGATGCCGAAAAGTACTGCACTGAACGCGCCACCGATAGAAGTCGGAGGTGAGTGCTCAAAATATTGTACCAGTTAGCAGCGATTAAATTTCCCTCCAGGTTTTTGCCGTTTTAGCTGCAGTACACCGAGAATATATATATATATATATATTTTTTTTTTTTGCGTTTCTAGTCGTCCACGACGATTAGATATAATGTGAACAAGGGTACGTGAAATAAGAAAATTGCAGAGAACGATCTGGAAGGCAGCTCTCCCCGGCTTAAAGATATTTATAAAAGTTTCTTTTTTTTCTGAGGATCCCGTGTCGACGAGTGTCTTTTGTCGAGAACGGAGAACAGCAAAGTCCAGAGGGGCCCATTGCCGGAGCGAGTCGATGAATTATTCAACGATTCGAAATCGGCGCATGAATACGTTTTAGCAATAGAAATTGAAATTTCCTTTCCAGCTTGATTATGCAGTAATTTTCGAAATAAGAAGGAGCCAGTCGCATTGTGACGGTAAACATAAGTTCACGGCTTTCTGTTATCGTGGAGGAAATCGGGGTTGAGGAAAACCGATAGAAGTAAGTTTTCGACAATTTCCAGCCACACCCGGCGGCGGAAATGAGCCCTCAGCTAAGCGTTGCAGATTATAAAATCGAGTCAATGTCAGCACTGCACAATATCAACATTAAGATAAATTAAGTTACGAAAAGTTACAAACTGAAACAGCAATTCTCACGAGAAAACTTGCACGCACGTTGCAAGCCTACCCCATGTTCATCGACGGTACAGCGTTAAATTGGGTGCTCGCTCAACTTACAAAATGTTCCGAGGACACTCGAGAATATAGGGGTGGGGGAAAGTCTTTTCGTTTTACGGACACAAACCCCTGCCGCCATAGGTCCTGGTCAGTTGGAAAGCGACGAGGCTTTAAAGCATTACAGCCGCAGTTGCGTCGTCGGATCCCGTGCGCAATACAGACGTTTTCCGATAACCTTCCGCACTTTCGGTTGTTATTCGCGCTGTTTATTATCGAACAATGGTGTCCCGATGACCAGGGGATTGTCGTCATTGAATGCGCCAGCTCTAATTAGATCTGGAAGTAAAGAAAGAGAGAAACTGCGTAGAAAACGAGCGAACTTATTTTTTATTATTTATTTTTTATTTATTCATACTGTTGTCCTAATGGCCGTTACAAGGGTGGGTTATTAGTAAAATAAAAAAAAAATTAAAAAATAATTGAGCAACACACGCGCCCGAGGCGTTCATCCGGGTCTTCCGCTCCTACCTAACAGGTTACAGGAGAAAAGCGGTGGTAGCCCTTTCCCCTTTTCTTTCTTGCCCCCTCTCGGTAAAACGGTGACAAGTTGAGAGTGAAGCTCCTGGCACCTCTTCCTACTTCGGCAGAGCGAACGCCAGAGAGGAGATGACCTCCTCTCCACCGTTCGCTCTGTCGAAGTGGAAAGAGGTGGGAGGAGCTTCAGTCTGGTCACCGCGACTGTAGCTGTTTCCCATTCGGGAATTGTAGTAGACCGTTTCCGCAGCCCGCTAAGCACCCGGATAGCGCTCCGTAATCCGCCACAAGACCTTGAACTATGCAGACAAGGCTGGCGGCGCGCATGCGCAGCTGCGGCGTTTTCTGCAGGGATACCGTAGCGGAGGATAAAAACGGTCTACTACAATTCCCTATTGAGTCGGAGCACAGTCAGCGCTTCAATCCGATGGAGGCCAACCAAGCAGTGCCAAAAAGTGTATTGCCACGGCTCTCGCTGTCTTCGCGCATTTGCTGTTACACCAATGAGGCATAGTTAATACGGTATGATCCCTCATTTTTTTTGCTCCGCGTTATTAATTTTAGCCGGTGGCAGCGACGGCGCGGAGACGACGAGCACCGCGATATGACGCACTTTTGGGGCTGCTTCATTGGCTTCGTCGGTTCCTAACCTCGGCTGCGGTCCGACCCGATGGAAAACGGAGCATAGTCTCTGCTCACTGTAATTTTTATCGGAGCTCAGCACTATGACGTCACTGCACGCCTTCGTCTTGGCAGACATTCTCCGAGCGGCGTCTTTTCGTCGGAGCACTTTCTCCCGCGAGCGGTCTCTTTTTTTTCCGCGCGAGAAAATTGTTTAGGTAGGATAATCGCGGTGTCGTAGCGAGTGTCCTTAAAACGAGGACTTGGGGCCTTTTGCATTAGGAGTCGCTCTGCCGTGTCCTATAATCCTTTCTCCTTTTTTTCCTTTTTCTGCTTCTTCCTTCCGTAGTAGGATAACTCGGGAAACAGAAGAAGATAATAACAAAATGAAGCAAGACGAAGCGTATCGCGCGCACGACTTCCATTACCTCAGCGGCTCGCCGGAGTGTGTGCAACAGTGAATGGCTCGGAATGAACAATAAGAGGATTCGGGAATAGCTTGATTTTATTGCTGGCCGAGACGACTTTTGCTACGCTTCACTACCTTGTTCCCAACCCGCCCCCCCCTCTTTTTTTTCCTACTTTTGGTACCTTGTCTTGTTTTTTTTTTTCTTCTTTGGACCCGGTTTCTCAGAATCCGTGTTGTTTTTCTTGATTGATATTTATTGTACGCTGGCGAAACTAAGCTATAGCTTACGCCAGCCCGTTTGTATAAAAAGGAGCGTCCCTCGGCTTTGTGGCTTTGTTGTTTCGCTTTCTTGTTAACATCGTACCTCTATACATTTAACGGTCATATCATCCTCATATAAGTTACCGGTATGAAGGCTGCAACACACGTGCCATAAACTAAGTCGAAAATTGCTCGAAATTCGCAACACGAGAAAATTCTTTCACTCCCTTAAGACGGGCGTGTTTATTGCGCGCCAATTTGGGAAAAAAATAGTTTTGTTGAAATGACGAAAATAATCCCTGGAGAAGGGGAACCAGAGGGATAAAGGACAAACACAAACTTCTACTGGTGCGCGACCGAAATAATACGCCTGGTCCGGATATCGAACCCGGGACCTCTCCATCTCCAGTGGAGCGCTCTACCAACTGAACTAACAAGGGGTTAAACGTCAGTATACAGCAAACAGGTTTTATCAGCTGCACACAAGCCTTGGCTGAGGTCAGGCCCGCGTATTTGCGATTTTCGTACTTTAAAGGGTGTCCGTACTTTTTAAGATGCATGTGTGTAGCTATTTTTGATTAAATCCAGAGTTTTCTGTACGTTTTTTGCGCATATGTACGAACCGGACAAAATATTTATAAAAAAATTAACTTCGTACATTTAAGGCCGGTTCTCACATGCAGCGAAGCGCTGATGTAGCGCTCCTCACGTGCCATCAGCTACTTATCGGATGCCATGAGCTGGTGAACGCTGTCGTCAGCACGCGCTTAGCGCGAGGCTAGGGCTACGCTTGTAGCGCTCCGCTGCATGTGTGAACGGGCCTTTAGGGTTATTTATTAATGCAAAAGCACTAACTGTCCCATGGAGCGAGCCGACGTCATCAGCTTTGAAGCCGCACCAAACGGCAGCTAAACTTCCCTCTCCCAATGCAGCGAAGTGAAGCCGCGATTTGAAGCCTCCCAGCTTTGAAGCCGCGTAGAAAGCCACGCAAAATGGCAGCTAAATTCACCTCTCCAAAATGAGCTAAGTGAAGCCGAAATCTAACGGGCAGGCTCACATTGGCTGGCGCGCGTCATAGTTTCAAGGAACAATGCTCCCATTGGCCGTTAAACGTCAATTTTAATGTGCGCCACCCCATGGCGCTGCGGGCCCGCTCCGCATAGAGTTCCTGTATAGGCTCCCATAGGGAGCCTATACAGGAACTCTAGTTCCGCACAGAGCTGTCTTTTGAGAAAGTTTGTCCATATATTGGATTGAATAGGTGAGCATCTCGAGGCCAACCACAGGCCATGAAACAGCCCCTAGTTGGTTTGGTTAGAAACAGGCTTGTTGGCGAAAACGAGTGCGCGCTCGTTCGAAATGACGCCGCGTTGACGCCGACGCGAATCGCGCGCAGAAACGCTCCATGCGGGTCACGCTAATAAAATCTCCGAGGCGACATCCGTGAACGCGTGGAACTCTGTTGGCCATTTACCCAAGCCTCGAGGCCCCCACCTCCTTTCCCTCCACCGCTTAAACTAGGGGACAGTATAAAGTCGCGGAAGAAGCATCGACGGCTTGTGTCTCGTTGCCGGCGGGCGCGCATTTGTGACTCGCTCGAAAAAAAGAGAAGGCCTATTAGGCCTTCTCTCGCCCGCTGATTTTACTCCGTCGGGAAACAACTATCCGTTACACGGGTTGGTGCCCGGACATGAACCCAGTTTGAGTTGTCTCGTTCCCGAGGGCAAGAGCCGCCTCGTTGTCATAAGTTATGCTTTAACGAATGCGGCCGTCGGCGTACAGTATTACGGAGGTGCGATAAAGACTCGTCAGCAGACGCCTTCTCTTAGATTTGTCGGTCACACTAGTTGTTATTACGTCATACAAAGGACAGTAGACAGACATTTTCTGTTTCTTCTTTGTATGACTGTCACATTAGACATACAAAAGCTGCCCGAGGCATCTTCGAAGCGATATTTATGAAGTGTACATGTTTTTAATTCTTTCATGATTTCTGCAGCGAAGGCCGCGTGCTTTTTCTATGATGTATGAGCAGCGTTTTCGGATGACGTCAATCCGCGTATTGGTCGTTACACGTGAGCGTGATGAGGCGCTTTTGTACGACGCGCGTTCCAAGGTGTCGCGCGATTCCTCGGACTACGCGCATTTGGCACGCGCCGCACAGCTTGTAACGACAAAATGGTGGATGATTTCAGGTCGGCGAAAACTCGCTCGTAGACGCGATTCCGAGGCATGACCCGGCGTGCAAAAAACGCAGCCTGCCGAGCTCGAGAATTCCGCCGAAGCGGAACGAACACCTGCAGTGGGCGACCAGAAATAATCTTTTCCCTTCTTTTTTTTTTTGGGGGGGGGGGGGGGGGGGGGGGGGGAGAGAGGGGAGAGGACCATGTACAGGTGTACAGGGTGTCACAAAAGAAGATTTACACGGTGTTTTTTACCGCAAAAATGAACTAGGCATCGCCGAACGCTCATTCTCCTCCCAAAGGTAGCGCTAGAGGTCACAACCAGATGTTAAAGTTTCAGCCCGATCCGATGACTTAATCAAAAGTTATAACTGATTTTCGGAAAATTTCAACGGGAAAATGGCGGCCGACGGAGTTTTCGAATACATGGGGCTCTATGGCACCAGAAATCGCAAACGGGCAGAAATGGGGTCCATTATCCCATTGAAATTTTCAGAAAATCACTAATAACTTCTGATTAGGTTATCGGATCGGGCTGAAACTTTGGCGTCTGGTTGTGACCTCTAGCTCTACCTATGGGCGGAGAATGAGCGTTCGGCGATGCCTAGTTCATTTTTGCGGTAAAAAAGACCGTGTAAATTTTCTTTCCCGACACCCTGTGTATACTCAAATGAGCAGACTGTGGAGAGAGGAGGACAGAAATGGTGTTCAATCTTTCAATCCGGAGTGTCACTCGTACATGCCTGACGAACGATTTGCCGACGGAGTGCCGAGGACACGGACCATCGAAGCCATTTCGATGGCGTGTGAATGTCACGTGATCTTCGAGAGGAACGCAGCTACCACAACCACGTTCGGGCAGCCTAGTCACGTGATGCGGTCGCGGCACTGGATTGGCTGGAATGGCTAGTAGCGTCTGTGCAGCCCATCGCTGGAAGGGGCCTTCCGCATGGGTACGCTCTCGATTGGACTCTACCCGCTAAAACGAAGGACGGAGAGAGCGAGAGCTGGATGCGCTAGATCTCCTTATTTGGAAAAGAAGGGAAGGGGGGGGATGTTTCTATCTGCGTGTTATGTGAAAGCGCTCGTTCGGCTGCTGCTAACTCTCTCTCGAGCTTTCCCAGTTTGATGACGGAAAGGCCGGTAGCGGCTACTCGCCGGGCGGTTGGAGAGGAACTCATTTGGAATTCGTCCTGAGTGGATCTCGCTCCGTGAATTCGGTGTGCGCAGTTCGCGGCTCTGATGAGTCCGCGGCTCTCCCTGTTTGGATTGCGAGCCCCGCGTTTGTTGCTCCTCAACTCCCCGTTGTTCGAGTGCGTTTCTATGCGGAGCATGTGTCGGTAAGCGTGAGTGTGGGCGGAGCGGGTTTTTGGGACGCTGTCGGCCGTTGTTGGAGATAGGGTTCGTTCGATAGGGATCGATGGGTCGTCTCATGCTGCATTTACTCCTAAAGATGGACGCGAGGACAAGCTGTTACGAGCACGGACGTGCAGGCTGGTTGACCCTGTCGACGCTGGTGCCGCTGCCGGAATTTCCGATATGCGGGAAGGCATGGTCTTGCTCTACGCCGCCACCATTAACTAGGGAAGAAAGGTAAAAAACGCAGGCGAGCTGGTGAATGACATTCATAGTGACCCTGAGACGTAGGAACAATAAAAAAAGTGACAGAACAACGAAGTCCCTAACACAGCTTGAAACGTATTGAAGAACCATCGCCTGATATACATGTCTCAGACATCTTTCACAATTCAATCGACCTCCTCGCCCTCTATACAGTGTATCCTAACTTTCAACCTATACCGACAACCGCACACAATTGCTGTTCGTGTCCTTTTATGCTTCGGGTGTGTATACTTGCGTGATTCGGGTGTTTACGCGGTTATCGGCATAGGTTGAAAAGTTAGGGTACACTTTGTAGTGGGCGAGGAGGTCGTTTGAATTGTGAAAGAGGTCTGGGACATCCATATCAGGCGATGGTTGTTCAATAAATTTCCAGCTGTGTTCGAGGCTTCGTTGTTCTGTCCGTTTGTTTATTGTTCCAACGTCTTAGGGTTACTATGGAGATCATTAAATAATTATAATCAACAATTTAGTTTATATGATCTCTTAAAGGGGGTGCAACGATTTTAAGATTAAAAGAATTTTCGTCTCGTCATTTTTGCGTTGTTTATCGTGTCCCGGAGTATACAGAAAATATCTTCTTCATTAAAGAATGTCGCGATTCCTCTGCATAATCGCAAAGCAAAAGTCGAGCTTTTTAATTTACCTGCAGCCGCGAGTGGCAGCCGAAGGAACTACGGCGAGAGCCTCACGTGACCTCGCTCGGCTCTAAGCTGCAACATAACGCCTGCTAATGCCAGCAGAGAGAGGGAGAGGAAGGGTCCTCCGAGAGAACACACAGGAAGCTACACGGCACCCCGAATTACGTCACTAGGAGGGGGACCAGATGTGACCCTGAATGTGAGTTGAGTCGAGGGTTGCCAGAAATGCCAATATATATATATATATATATATATCTTTTATATATATATATATATATATATATATATATATTTTTTTTTTTCGCAACAACTAGGACACGTAGGCTAAATCGGTTTTCTGTTCTTTACTTTAGAAATGTCATAGTTCAACTCCCACAATTGTTTGACCGAAGTCCGGAAATCGTTGCACCCCCCCCCCCCCCCTGCTTTAATGACCCCGTCAGGCACATTATTAACGTGCTAACGTTTTTATCGCGGCCGTCAGTCCTTGCTTTACCACTTCTCTGTACTTTTACTTGCTTCAGGTTGCTCCATGTCTTGCTTCTCCTTCGTCGCCCATACCGGATGTGTGAAGCACGTGGATGGGCACTTGGGGAAAACGGCACACATAAGCCCCGTGAACATGAAGTGGCGCCACCTGACGGCTCCTCGCCGTGACGTAAGGAACGAGTATCACGTGGCCGCCTCTGGGCACGCAGGTTGAGGTATATCGTTCGCAATTCACGTTTAATTCGCTATTTCCAACGAAAGTGTAGGGTTGCTTATGACTTATATTTACGTAGTACTTCGTATCAAAATTAAACTCAAGCAGAGCGACAACAGTGGCGTCACAACCTAGGGAACAGGACCGATTGACACAGCTACCTTCATGTTATCGTACCAAATCGGTCGTTGTCGTTACTTCGGAGGCTTGTAAAGTGTCAAAAGATATATATTCTAAAACGGCACTTTTCCCGGACATTTTTTTTTTTTTTTTTTGCCAGCCTTTTGGAAGCAGACAGAGTAGGCAGAAAGGAATCGCGAGGACTTTTGAGCAGGCGTCGAGCTTAGCATTCCGATCGCCGTTTTTTTTTCGCCTTTGCTGGCGCGGCTCTGAAGCTGCTTTGACCCGTGAAAGCTGATCGAGTGTTGAAATAGCACGCACGTGCG